>NW_026539252.1:0-79623 GCF_027791375.1 Indicator indicator | reverse complement strand
TTTTCCCTTTCTCTTCCTCTATCCCCCCCTTCTCCTCTTTCTTCTTTTTTCTTCTTTCTTTCCTCTTCTTTTTTTCTTTCTCTCCTTCTCCTTCTTTCTTCTCTTTCTTTCCTTTCTTTTCTTCTTTCTTTTCTTTTTCTTCTTTTTTCTATCTTTTTTCTTTCTGTTTCCTTCCTTTTCTCTTCTCTTTTTTCTTTTCTTTCTTCTTTCTTTTTCCCTTTCTTTCTCTCCTTTTCTTTTTCTTTTCTTTTCTATCTTTTCCCTTCATTTTCTTTTCCCTTCCTTTCTCTTTTTTTTCTTTTCCTCTTCCTTCTTCTTTCTTTTTCTCCTTTTCTTTTCTTCTTTTCTTTTCTCCTTTTATCCTCTTCCCCCTTCCTTCTTTTTTCTTCTTTTTCCTCTTTTTTTCTTTCTTTCTTGTCTCTTTTCTTTCTTCTTTCTTTTCTTTCTTTCTTTCTTTCCTCTTTTCTCTCTTCTTTTCTGTTTCTTTATCTCTTCTTTCCTCTTTTTTTTCTTCTTTTTCTTTTCCTTTTTCTTCTTTTTTCCTTTTCTTTTTTCTTTCTTTTTTTTTCTATTTCCTTTCTTTTTCCTTTCTCTCTTCATTTGTTTTTCTTTCATCTTTTTCATTTTCTTTTTTCTTTCTTTCTTTCTTTCTTTTCTTTTTTTTCTTCTTTCTTCCTTTCCTTTTTTCTTCCTCTCTTTTTTCTTTCTTCTTCTTTTCTTTTCTTTCCTTTCTTTCCTTTTTCTTTCTTCCTTTTTCTTCTTTTTCTTTCTTTTTCTTTCCCTTTTCTTTTTTCTTCTTTTTCCTTTCATTACCTTTCTTTCTTTCTTCCTTCTTATCTTTCTTTCCTTTTTCTCTTTCTTCTTTTTTTTTTCTTTCTTCCTTCTTTCTTTTTCTTTTTCTTCCTTTCTCTCCTTTTTTCTTCTTTCTTTCTTCTTTTCTTTCTTTTCTTTCCTCTTTTTCTTCCTTTTTTCTTCTTTCTTTCTTTCTTTTCTTTCTTTCTTTTTCTTTCTTTCTTTTCTCTTTCTTTCTTTTCTTTTTCCTTCTTTCTTTTTCTTTCTTTTTCTTCCTTTCTCTTTCTTTCTTTCTTTCTCTTTTTCTTTCTTTTCTTTTTTTCCTTTCTTTCTTTCTTTATTCTCTTTTCTCCTTCTTTTTCTTCTTTCTTTCTTTCTTTCTTCCTTTCTCTTTTTTTTTTTTTTTTCCTTTTTCTTTTTTTTCTTTCTCTTTTCTCCTTTCTTTCTCTTTCTTTCTCTTCCTTTCGTTTCTTCTTTTTCTTTCTTTTTCCTTTCTTTCTTCTCTTTCTTTTCTTTTCTTCCTCTTTTCTTTTCTTTCTTTTTCTCTTTCTTTTCCTTTTTCTTCTTTTCTTCCTTTCTTTCTTCTTTCTTCTTTTCGTTCTTTTTCTTTTCCTTCTTTCTTCCTTTTCCTTTCTTTCTTCTCTTTTTTTTCTTTATTCTTTCTTTCTCTTCCTCCCTTTCTCTCCCCTCTCTCTCCTCTTCTTTTTTCTATTTTTTCTTCCTTTTTTTCTATTTCACCTTCTTTCCTTCTTTTCTTTTTTTCTTTCTTTTTTTTTTTCTTTCTTTCTTTTCTCTTCTCTTTCTTTCTTTTCTTTCTCTTTTTTCTTTCTCTTTCTTTTCTTTTTCCTTTTCTTCCTTCTTTCTTTCTTTTTCTTCTTTTCCTTTCTTTTTCTTTATCTCCTTCTTTTCCCCTTTCCTCTCTCTTCTCTTCCTCCCTTATCCTTTTTCTTTCCTTGTTCTTTCTTTTCTTTGTCTTCCTTTCTTGTTTCTTCTCTCTTCTTTTCTTTACTCTTCCTTCTTTCTTTCTTTCTTTCTTTCTCTTCCTTCTCTCCTCTCCTCCTCTCTTTCTTTTTCTTCCTTTCTTTTCTTTCTTTTCTGTCTTTTCTTCTTTTTACCTTTTCTTTTTTTCTTTCCCTTTTTCTTCTTTCCCTTCTTTCTTTTTCTTTCCTTTCTTTCTTCTCTTTCTTTTTCTTCTTCTCTTTCTTTTTCTTTTTCTTTTCACCCTTTTCTTTTCTTTCTTTTCTTTTTTCTTTTCTTTTTCTTCTTTTTCTTTTTCTTTCTTTTTCTTTTTTCTTTCTCTCTTTCTTTTTTTCTCTTTCTTCTTTCCTCTTTCTTTTCTTCTTCTTTCTCTTTTCTTCTTTTTCTCCTCTTTCTCTTCTTGTCTATTTTTTTCTTTCTTGTCTCCTTTTCTTTCTTTTTTCCTTTCTTTTTCTTTCTTTCCTTTCTTTCTTTCTTTCTTTTTCTTTCTTTCTTCTCTTTTCTTTCTTTCTTTTCCCTTCTTTTTCTTTTTCTTTCTTTTTTTTTTTCCTTCTTCTTTCCTTTCTTTTCTTTCTTTTCCTTTTTCTTCTTCTTTTCTTTTTCATTCTTTCTCTTCTTCTTTTCTTTCTTCCCCTCTTCCTTTCTCTTCTTTCTTCTCTTTCTTTTCTTTCTTCTTTCTCTTCTTTCTTTCTCTTTTCTCTTCCTTTCTTCTCTCTCTTTCTTTCTTTTCTTTCTTTTTTCTTCTTTCTTTCTTTTCTTTCTCTTTTCTTCTCTTTTTCTTTTTCTTTGTCTTTTTCTTTTCTTTTTTCCTCTCTTTCTTTTTTCTTCTTTCTTTCTTCTCTCTTTTCTCTTTCTTTTCTCTTCTCTCTTTCTTTCTTTCTTTCTCTTCTTTCTTTCTTTTCTTTTTCTTTCTTTCTCTTCTTCTCTCTTCTTTCTTTCTCTTCTTTTCTTTTCTTTCTCTTCTTTTCTCTTTCTTTCTCTTTTTCTTTCTTCTTCTTTCTTTCTTTCTTTTTCTTTCTTTCCCTTCTTCTTTCTTTCTTTTCTTCTTCTTTTTCTTTTCTTCTTTCTTTCTTTCTTCTTCCTTTCTTCTTCTTTCTTTCTTTCTTTTTCCTTTTCTTTCTTTCTTCTTTCTTTCTCCTCTTTTTCTTTCTTTTCCTCTTCTTCTCCTTTCTCTCTTTCCCTCTTCTTTCTTCTCTCCTCTTTCTTTTTTCTTTCTTTCTTTCTTCCTTTCTTTCTTTCTTTCTTTCTTTTCTTCTTTCCTCCCTTCTTTCTTTTTTCTTCTTTCCTTTCTCTTTTCTTTCTTCCTTCTTTCTTTTCTCTCCTTCTCCTTCTTTCTCTTCTTTCATTTCCTCTCTTCTTTCTCTTCTTTCTCTTTCCTCTTTCTTTCTTTCTTTTTTCTTTCTTTCTTTCTTTCTTTCTTTCTTTTCTTTCTTTTTCTTTCTTTCTTTCTTCTTTCTTCTTCTTTCTTTCTTTCTTTCTTTCTTTTCTTTCTTTCTTTCTTCTTTCTTTCTCTCTTTTCTTTCTTTCTTTCTTCTTTCTCTTTTTTTCCTTTCTTTCTTTCTTTCTTTCTTTCTTTCTTCTCTTTCTTTCTTTCTTCTTTCTTTCTTTCTTCTTCTCCTTCTTTCTTTCTTTCTCTTTCTTTCATCTTTCTTTCTTTTCTTCTCTTTCTTTTCTTTTCTTTCTTTTCTTTCTTTCTCTCTTTCTTTCTTTCTTTCTTTCTTTCTTTCTTTTCTTTCTTTTCTTTCTTTCTTTCTTTCCTTTCTTCTTTCTTCTCTCTCTCTCCTCTTCTTCTTTCTTTCTTTCTTTCTTTCTTTCTCTTCTTTCTTTCTTCTTTCTTTCTTTCTTTTCTTCTCTTCTTTCTCTTCTTTCTCTTTCTTTCTTTCTTTCTTCTCTTTCTTTCTTTCTTTCTTTCTTTCTTCTTTCTTTCTTTCTTTCTTTCTTTCTCTTTCTTTCTTTCTCTTTCTTTCTTTCTTCTTTCTTCCTTTCTTTCTTTCTTTCTTTCTTTCTTTCTTTCTTTCTTTCTTTCTTTTCTTTCTTTCTTTCTTTCTTTCTTCTTTCTTCTTTCTTTCTTTCTTTCTTTCTTTCTCTTTCTTTCTTTTCTTTCTTTCTTTCTTTCTTTCTTTTCTTTCTTTCTTTCTTTCTTTCTTTTCTTTCTTTCTTTCTTCTTTCTTTCTTTCTTTTCTCTTTCTTTTCTTTCTTTCTTTCTTTCTTTCTTTCTTTCTTTCTTTCTTTCTTTCTTTCTTTCTCTTTCTTTCTTTCTTTCTTTCTTTCTTTCTCTCTTCTTTCTTTCTTTCTTTCTTTCTTCTCTTCTTTCTTTCTCTCCTCTTTTCTTTCTTTCTTTCTTTCTTTCTCTCTCTCTTTCTTTCTTTCTCTTTCTTTTCTTTCTTTCTTTCTTTCTCTTCTTTCTTTCTTTTCTTTCTTTCTTTCTTTCTTTCTTTCTTTCTTTCCTTTCTTTCTTTTCTTTCTTTCTTTCTTTCTTCTTTCTTTCTTTCTTTCTTCTTTTCTTTCTTTCTTCTTTCTTTCTTTCTTTCTTTCTTTCTTTCTTTCTTTCTTTCTTTCTTTCTTTCTTTCTTTCTTTCCTTCCTTTTTCTTTCTTTCTGTTATTTTATTTTTTCCTTTTTTTGAAAAAATATTTTAATTTTATTTCTCTCTTTCCTTTATTTCCTTTCTTTCTCTCTTTTCTCCCTTTCTTTTAATTCTTTTTCCTCTGCAAACCACTTTTCTGGCTACTTGGGATCAGCCTGAGCCACATTTAGCTCTGCCCACCAGAGTGCCAGTTTGCAGGGGCACAGGGATGCTCAGGGGGCTTTGGATTTATTTTCCTTCTGCCCTTACTTCATGTGTGTGTTTTGGACAGAATTCCCCATCCAGAGTTGGAAGCAGCCCTCGGGTGAAGGCAGGGTCAAGTCCTCTTCCCCCAGCATTTTTCTGGTGGGAATTTCAGTGCCAGGAGGAGAAACATCTCCTTGCCTTTAAGCACATGAAAAGAAACTTTTGCAGTCTGCCAGGTGGGGAATGGTGGTTCACCAGTAGCTGGCTGATTGTGGCTCAGACCTGCCTCCTGAGCTGTGCTGCTGGGGCTGGCATGGCCCTGGCATTGCCACACACACCATGGGCACAGCAGCATGCAGAGAAGCAGCATGTCCCCTGTCACCAGGTCACTGCTCTGCTCACTTGGCTGCTGGCCAGCAGAGAGTTGTGGTGCCAAGAGCCAGGCGAGGTGGTCTGAAGGCCCTTCTTGCCCTTGGCACAGAGGAGTTGTGAACTCTGCAGGATCTGTTTTCAAGTGAGATCTGCTTGCACATCATCCCCGCTCCCTGACCACTCCCAGGCTACTATGAAAGATGCCCCAGCTCTGGGTAGTATCACAGAATTGTGTTGGTTGGAAGAGACCTTTAAGACCATTAATTCCAACCTTCAACCTAAGAAGGGCTATCAGCTCCTGAGACCCCTCTGGCTGCAGGCATGCCCAAGACCCCAAAGCAAAGTGTGAACCACAGTGGTAGGAAGAGTTGGGGCACCAGGTTGTGCAAGAGCCCAGCTCCATCCAGCCTCCTGGCAGTGGTGGGGTGTTGCATGCCATGGTTTCTGTGTGTCTGGAAGTGATTTGTCAAAGCTGATCTGCTGTTAACCCTGAACAAAACAACAGCTGTGTGCCACTCACCACAGCGCAGAGAGCTGTGAGGGGGAATGGAGCAGGATGAAAATCACCCAAATGTGTCTGGGTGCACAGCCCAGGACAGACATGGAGGGGCTGTGCTGCCTGCTTGAGTGAGCAGTGCCACAGTACTGCACTCCCCCTCCCAACCTGGGGAGCAAGACCACCCACACGCATCTGGGATGTGGGGTGAAATGTGTGGGGTCTGTGCCCAGCTCAGCTTTCCTGAGGGGGTGGATGGACACATAAACCCCAGCAAGCAGCACAACTCTCCTCTTGGCTTCATTGCTCTGGGGACTTGCAGATGGGACACAAGGCCCTGGGGACCTCCCAGCGCCAGTTCCTCGCTGACTGCAGCAGGGAGGAAGCACTGCACGTCCCTGGGCAGAGAACAATCTCCTGGGTGACCTCTGCCTGCGCCTTCCTCGTCTGACCTGGCATCGGGCGAGCTGGCCCCCAGCCCAGCACACAACCTCAGCACGTGCAGAGGATTATTTTCTTTCTTTTACTCTCCCCCCTTACCCCCCTCCAAGTTTTATTGGGCTGGCGACTCACCACCCCCACCCTGGCCTCCAGTTTCCCTTCCTAGCATCCAGCTCAGCCCAGCACCACACCTAGCAGAGGAAGTGTGGGGGGGGCCGCCAGCCTCTGCTCCCCAGCACAAAAGCGTTTTCCCTCCCTGCCCCCAGCCCCTGCCTCTGCCTGCTGGTAATTCCTCCCAGCCTGGTCCTACACTGAGATCCCACCCACCCAAAAATAGATGTGGCACCCTCTGGGCCACCCCAAGGGGTCACAAGAATTTGGGGGCTTGAAGAGGTGGGAATGGTGGGAAGGTAAAAGCTGAGTGCTGCTGGCTGAGCCTGGTGGTTTCTTCTGCTGCTTGGGGGCTATGGGTGGGAGCAGGCTAGGGGCTGTGCAACCAAATCCCAAGGTATTTCTTCCCCCCCTCCCCCCCCCCCCCCCCCCCAATTTGCACCCAGGTTACAGAGGTGGTACCACAGCACAGTCCTGGACTGTGATGGGAAAATCACTTTTGCTCCTCATTTTGCAGAGGGTGCCAGGCACAAGGGGAGCAGTGAGTGGAGCAGGGCAGGAGCAGGATTTTTCCCAGGACTTGGGTGTGGGCACTGCACTCTCCCATGGTGGCCAGAACCTTCTCCAGCCACTGACAGGGGACAGCCTCATTTCTAGGGCTGTTCACACCACTAATGAATTCATCCCTGTGAGGCTACCAGTGTGGGGCTGGTGCTGTGGTGTGTCTGGTTGGACTACTCAGGTATTTCACAGGAAGAGATTTGTTGTTAATTACAGCTAATGATTATCTTTAGGCCACAGGCTCAGGACCCTGGAGTGGAGGCAGGAGGGATATGTTGTACACCAGGAGCCACTTCTTTATCCCAGAGGAAATCCCCTTGTCCAGGGTGGTGGAGGGGAGCAGGGACATTCCTCATGCAGTGTGGGGGGAACTTGTGCATGGCTGCCCAGGCTGGTGGCACCCGTGGCACCCCAAGAAGTGTCCCCACCCTGGCAGGTCCTCTGAGCTCCCCCATGCCTGAGACCTTGCTGGAACAAAGGCTTCCCAAAGAAAGGAGCTTCCTGGAGAGCCAAGGAGAGCCAAGCCACTGAGCTGGGGCTGTGTGTGAGCCCTGCTGGGAGGCTGAAGTCATCTGCTGGGAAATGCTTCGTGTTTTGCTGGTGCCTCCCTTTATCCAGGGGCCAGCTCAGCACCCAGTTTCCTTGTGGACAAATAGTTCAGTGGGTCAGGCAGAGCAAGCTGGCCAGGAGCTTGCAATCCATGAGCATGCCAGTGGCAATCATGTGCCTGTGCAAGTCTGCTGTGTCCCCAGGCAGGGGACTCTTCCCCACCTCAGCTGGGTGCTGATGGTCAGTCCCAGCCATGGGAACAACTGGCTCAGCTCTTTTCTGCTCATTTCCTCTTTCATAGAACCACAGACTGGGCTGGGTTGGGAGGGACCTAAAAGATCATCCAGTTCCAACCCCTGCCATGGGCAAGGACACCTCTCACCAGCCCGGGTTGCTCAAGACCTCATCCAGCCTGGCCTTGACACCTCCAAGGAGGGGGCAGCCACAATCACCCTTGGCAACCTGCTCTACTGTCTCACCACCCTCACTGAAAAGTGCTCTTCACTTTCAGCTCCATCTGAGGGGCACTGAGGACAGTGGAAAGATACCCTGGGTCATAGTGGCTCTGCTCTAGGGGTGTGCCAGCCTGAGGGCTTCCTGCCACCCTGCCCTGCTGCCACCCATCCCGGCAGGTCCCTGATGGCTGTGAGGCTGAGCTGGGAGCACGGTGTGGACCACACTGGCTGATTCTGGCAATCAGGCCCCACATCCAAGGAAACAGAGAAAGTTTTCTTTCTTTTTCAGCTCTTTTCTATAAGCAGAGGTCAGTCTTGTTTACACAGGATCATCACTGGAACAACAACAGCAACAGCCCTTCTGTGAGCAGCAAGCCCACAGCTAACCTAAAAAACCTGTTTGCTCCATGCAGCTGAAGCTGCCACTGCCTCATGGGGTGGTGGCCATAGCCCTTGGTCCTCACAAGGGCACTCCTTCCTCCTCTGCCCTGCCTTTGCACTGCCATGGTCCCTTCTTGCACAGCTCTGGCTCTCGGGGGATGGTCCCCCCCAGCTCCTGGGTTTGCTGCCAGCCTGATCCCTGTGGAACTCAGAGTGAAGAGCCATGTCCCAGGTATGAGGCAGTGTGTGCCCAGCAACCTGGTTTGGATCAGCACTGGTGTGGCCAGCAGGAGCAGGGCAGGGATTTGCTCCTAGGTACTCAGCATGGTGAGGATACATCTTGAGCACTGACTTCAGTTTTGGGCCATTCACTTCAAGAAGGACACTGAGTGGCTGGAGCAGATCCAGAGAAGGGCAATGAGCCTGGAGAAGGGTCTGGAGAACAGGGCTGGTGAGGAGCAGCTGAAGGACCTAGACATGTTCAGTCTGGAGCAAAAGAGGCTGAGGAGAGACCACCTGGCTCTGTACAGCTCCCTGGAAGGAGGCTGGAGCCAGGTGGGGATTGGTCTCTTCTCCCAAGGTACAAGTGACAGGACAAGAGGAAATGGCCTCAAGTTGCCCCAGGGAAGGTTTAGGCTGGACAGATTTCTTCCCCAAAAGGATTTTCAAGATCCAGCCCAGGCTGCCCAGGGTTCCATCCCTGGAGGAGTTTTCAAACCACAGAGATGTGGTGCTGAGGACCTGGTTTAGCACCAGCCTTGTTAGGGTTAGAGAATGGTTGGACTCAATGCTCTTAAAGGTCTTTTCCAGGCAAAGTGACTGTGTGACTCTGATTCTCTGAGCATAGCTGCTGCAGATCCCACCCACGGTGCTGAGGGCCAGGCTGACGCCGGGGAACAGCTCCGGCAGGGTGCTGAGGGACCGGCGGAGCGCTCCGGGTCTCGCTGGGCATGCACGGCCGGCTGTAGGCACTTCCCCAGCAGCTGCCTGAGGCACTCGGTGCTTTAGAGCTCGATTCCCAGCACAGAGAGAGCCCAGGCTTTTAGGAAGGAAAGTCTTACACTTCTACCAACTATTTCAAGACTCCCATAAACACATTTTTGGTCGGGCGTTAATGAATTACCTCAATGCAGAGCTGCTGGTGCCAAAGACATGAACCCAGAGTGCAGCAAAGCTGCTGAGAAGCAGATTTGGCTGTGGTTCAGCTGCTCTGATCAGCAGAGTTTGTCTCCAAGTCTCTTGTCTGCCTGTGGCATGGTGTCCTCCTAGGAGCAGGCAGCTGGGCTGTGCAGGGCCCGGGCATGCTGGGGTTAGGAGCTGCTTCCATCACTCCAGCTGGCACAAAGTGCTGCTTGCACAGGAGGTGCAGCCAAGAAATGGGGTCTTGCTCTTTCTGCATGCCCAGGCTCACTGCTCCAAGGCTGCCTGACCTCCTGGTGTGTGCTGGGGAAAGGAGAATTGTGACTGGGAGGGTTTCTGAGCCTGGCTGTTTTGGGGAGGTGGGCTGAGGCTGCTTGTCTCTGTCCCTCCACAGCCATGTGTGCTCTTGAGCACCACAGCTGGGTGCAGCTCCACTATGGCTTCTCTCCCTGGAGCAGCAAACCCTCACCCATGGCCTCAGTGACAACTTCCCACTTTCCTCTGAGAGCAATGGCCCTGCTATGCTGGGCACTGACAGGAGATGATGATGTGACCCCAGGAAAAACACAGATCCCCTTTGCAGGAAACCTTTTTCTGCTGCTGCTCTGCTCTGCAAGATGCCATTGTTGAGTGCATGTTGGGTCTCCACATTCATGTCCTGCAGGGTGCTTGCTCATCCCTTGCTCTTCAGCTGAAAGCAGCTTGGACAATCATGCTCATGTCACATCATGGATGAGGATGCCCAAGGAGGGGGGTAAAGGAAGGCACCACAGTGATTACACCTCCACCACTTTGCATCTCAGTCCTCAAGAGCCACTCAGCAAGGCCTGAGCTGCTTATGGCCTCTCTGCTCCCTGAAATGAAAGCCCAGCAGAAGGCAAGCAAAGCTCCTGCAGCAACTGAGCCCCATGGCTGGCAGCAGGAAGGTTGCCCATCCTCTCCTTCACTGGGGGGCTGATGCAGCAAGGCAGGATGGCTCCATCTGGGAAAGGTTTGCTGCTCTCAAGAGCTGCTGTGGCTTCTGACATGTTTTAACTTAGCATGAGGCATTACCTCACCAGCCTGCTGCAGATGGCTGCTGGCTGCACTGTGCTCCTCTCCCTCTCCCTCTCCCTCTCCCTCTCCCTCTCCCTCTCCCTCTCCCTCTCCCTCTCCCTCTCCCTCTCCCTCTCCCTCTCCCTCTCCCTCTCCCTCTCCCTCTCCCTCTCCCTCTCCCTCTCCCTCTCCCTCTCCCTTTTCCTCCTGAAACCATCTCATTCTGCTCAGGTTTTCCAAGCTGATCTGCTCACAGGATCCTGGTGACACAGCTGCCTGTTTCTGAGCATCACCCCAGCCAAACCTGGAGGAATGGGAGCCCTTTGCTGCATCCCTGGAAGCAACAACCTTCACCAAAGCTCACATTCCATCTCCTCGCACGAGGGATTTTGTGGCCACCTCTTTGTTTCTCCAAGGTTTTCATCATGGATGAGGATGTTGCCAAGAGCAACCTCACCTTCACGTGGACAGGGAAGCCCTCAGTCTCTTCCAACCCAACCCATTCTATAAATTGGCCTAAAAATGAGATTTAGAAGCTTGCCACAGCTTCTTCTGCTTCACATTCTGTTTGCAGAGCATCCTTTGTGCTGCAGCCTGGGGGAAACAGCAGTGAAATTCCATAGCAATGGGGATGCTGAGATGTGCTGCCAGGTGGTTTGGCGAAGGGATGGTAGGTGGGAGGAGGAGGATGGTGAGGACCCCCTGGAATGAAGGCTGTGGGGATCCTTGCAGCTGGTGGGGTGCAGGGAGCTGGGGGCAGGAGGGAGCTGCTGGGGAACGGCTCCAAGGAAAGGGCTTTGTTCGTGGGCCAGCCGGGAGCGTGCGAGGGTCTCCGGGTTCTAGCCCTTCTCCTCCACTTTGCTCCTGCTGTGCGCGGGAGCCAGGCCAAGGCGCAGCACCGCGGGGTGGAGCAGGTCCCCGAGGAGGGCAGGGGACAGCCGTGGCTTTAGCCCTTAAGCTGCCTGGGAAAGCTGCTCCAGCCCTCCACGTCCCTCCAGGGCTCTTTTCTCACCCCAGCCAAGGTCCCTTCCCAGGCTGCTCATCTTGTACACCTCCACCTCTGCTCCTAAGCACCCCTCTGGCTTGGCGCAGGTCTGGAAGTGCTGGAGAAGGATAAGGAAAGGCTCCTGCCCGAGCAGCCCTCTGCGGTGCGCGGAGCTGGAGAAAGAAGGTTAAAGGCTCTTATCTGATGGAGCTGCAGCCTTGCCAAGCCTGTTGCTATCAGCTCGGGCCACATGTGCTATTGGCAGAGCTTCGGGGACACAAGAATACAAACAGTTTGCATTGTGGAGTCAACAATGCTGGGAGCAGGAGCCCTGCTGCTATTAGCGGTATAAAAGGAGCGCTGTAGGAAAGCCCAGGGCAGGAGGATGCAGTTGTTGGGATCAACGGCAGGGCTGAGCAGATTACAGCTCTATTTGTGTTCGGGAAGGAGAAACCTGCCATCCCCAGCGGGCTGGAGCCAGAAGGATGGAGCCGGCTGGGAGGAGGGGAAGGGTTTAAGCTGCAAGGAAAAACTCTCGAAGCACTGCTGGAAGCAGCTGCAGCAAAGTGCTGATGCCAGTGGGTTTGGGCAAGGGCAGGAGGCAGGTTTGGAGAGCTTCAGCTCAAGGATGGGCTCTGCCAGCTTGTGAGGAGAAAAAAAACGGTGGCTGTGCAGGACCAAAGGGGTTGCAAGCTGAGGGAGGCTGCTGTGGGGGCAACATGGGTCTTGGGGGATCCCTCCACTCCCTGTCTCACTGATAAAGCCCCCATGGGGGTGTGTGGGGTGGGTGGGGGTGGTTTGGCCATGCTGCACCCAGTCCCTGATGGCATTTGGGCAGATACCAGACAGGGGTAAGGTTGGTGTCTCCAGAGGGGCTGGTGCATGGAGGCTGTGTGGTACTTGTGCATGTTGCAGGGGGAAGCATCCTTCCCACAGCCAGGTCAGATCCCCCCACACTCCTCCTCTTCAGTCTTCTTGGGCCCTGTCAATCCAAGCTCAGGATTTTTTGAGAACACACACTCCTGGGCTGGGTGACTGGGATGGAAGGATCAGTGGGATGGGAGGATGAGTGGGGTGGGAGGACGAGTTTGATGAGGCCACTGTCCTGCTCAGGACAGAAGCCTCTCCAAAGTGGTGCCCTCAGGGCTGCCACATGTCTGTAGCTCTGCCTGTCCCAGCCCCAGTGCTCTGCCGTGCCCATGTCACCCAGGCAAGGTCCTGCCCCATGATGCCATGCACTGGTAAGGGCACAGAGAGGGTGATAAAGGGATGCAAGACACACCTCTCCAGCCACTCAGCTTGCAGAGGGTAGGGGAGAGGTGGTCTGCAGACAGGGTACTGGAATGGGGGCACAGTGCCATCCTGTACCCTTGGAGGTGGATGCTGAGGTGATGGAGAGCATTGCCTTGGCTGTGCCCACAGTGGTGAGGAAGAGGACAGAGGTTTGTGGTAGCAGGGAGAGAGCAGGCACAAGAAGCCCCCAGACCATGGAGGGCTGAGGGAGCTGGAAAGCAGGGCAGGAGGTCAGGAACTCATCAGCTGCTGTCAGGGGTGAGCGGGGCCGGGCTGGCCATTCCCACTGGGAGGAATGATGTCAGGCAGCGGCCGTGGCCAGGAGGCAGGAAGCCCAAGGCAGCCAGAGAGTCTGTCCTCCTCCTCCTCCTCAGCCTTCCCATGTGTTTTTGTGAACAATGCAGCCCAAGGTGGGGGCATTGCGAGGCTGATCCTCCTATACCCACCAGCAACCCTGCATGGCCACCTTGCACCCACAGTGGCACCCATGGCTTCTGCTCTGCACTGGGTGCTGCTCCCTGTCCCTATCAGTTGTGGGGTAGTGCCAGTGCTGCAGCTTTGGCAGGGGGATTTGCTGTGTCTGCTGCATCACTGCGAGGTCTGGAGCAAGGAGAACATGCTTGGGCTGCTGCTGTTCCCTCAGAGAAAGGATGGCTGTGCCAGCTGCTGGCCTGGCCCTCTCCCACTGCCAGCTCAGCTGGGGCAGGGCAAACACCTGGCTCAAGCAGCCAGCTGTGCCTGCCCAGGTGTCCAGGCACCCCATCTGGAAGCAGCAGCAATGATCACTCAGATGGCTGAGGCAAAGCTCTGTCAGACTGAGGTGCTTAGTGATGCTGTGAAATCCAGAAGAACTTCTCCAGATTGAGGATCTGCTGGGGTGAGAAGAGCCATGAGTCCCACCTCTGCCTTCCAGCCTGGGCAGATAGGGCTTGATTTTGCCTCCCAGCCCCATGAGCAGCCCCAAATCACCCAGGAGATTCACAGATTCACAGAATGCTTTGCATTGGAAAGGACCTTGAAGATCATCCAGTTCCAACCCCCTGCCATAGGCAGGGACACCTCCCACCAGCTCAGGTTGCTCAAGGCCTCATCCAGCCTTGAACACCTCCAGGGAGGGGCAGCCACAGCTTCCCTGGGCAACCTGTGCCAGTGTCTCCCCAGCCTCACTGGAAAGAACTTCTTCCCAATCTTCAGCCTCAATCTGCCCTCCTCAAGCTTCAACCCATTCCCTCTCACCCTATCACTACAAGCCCGTGGAAATCCCTTAGGAGCAGTCAGGGTGAGGGCAGCTGAGCGAGAGGCTGCCCAGCACGAGCTCCTCAGCAGGGTGGCTGGGACAGGGCAAGGCGCCTGGACGTGAAAGCCCAAAGGGAGAGGGACTTCCTGAGCACATCCAGCTAAAGGATGGCCCCAAGGACTCCAGCTGAGCCTCTCCCTCCACCCCACCCAGCCCAGCCTTGTTTTCACAGAGGTGCCTCCAGCCGGGGCCGGGCTGGCTGTGGCAGCGGCTGGCAGCGCTGCCCGTGTGGTGCCGGCAGGCCGGCTGGCATCTTGGCAGGGCTTCCCCTCGGGAGGCTGGAGCAGGAGGCTGTGCATTTCTGGGAATTGTGTCGGGCAGGGAAGGAGGTTATTGTTTGAGCTGCAAGTGTGCAGCCTGCTGATGAGATCAGGGCTGTGGTGCTCAGCAGTGGGGCAGCAGAGCTGTCTGCAGCGCGGCTGATGGGGAGATAAGGGGGAGGACGTTTTATCTCTGGTCCCATCGCTGCAGGGAAAGCTGCGGAGCAAAGGGCATGGCAGAGCCCTGCTGACCTGGCACTGCTTGGCCTTGCTCTGTGCTTAGCAGGAGGCGAAGGGGTGTTCAAAGTATCACAGAGATGCCTGGATTAGAACAGACCTTTAAGGTGGACTCCAATCATTAGCCCAACACTGACCTGACTAAACCATGTCCCTCAGCACCACATCTACACAACTCCTAAACACCTCCAGGGATAGAGACTCCCCCACCTCCCTGGGCTGCCTGGTCCAATGCCTGAGAACCCTTTCAGTGAAGAAATTCTTCCTAATATTCAACCTAAACCTGCCTTGATGAAACTTAAGGCTGTTTCCTCTTGTTCCATCACTTGTTCCTTGGTTGAAAGTGAGTGGTGGAGGCATTGTGGCAGGGAGCACCCTGCCACCCACCCTGCTGACTTGGGCCATGCAGGCTCTTCATCCCAGTCCTCCCAGTTCTGCTCAGTGGCATGAATCCAGACTTAGCCCTAGGAGCTTTGAAATCTTTTAGGCCATGAGTGCTCTTGCTGTGGGGGGAGCCTGCCCCACGCAGCTCCCTGCAGAGGTGCTGAAGCAGCTTTCACTCCATCCATGGATGAAGGAGGCTGAATGCTGCCTGCTCACTGCCTGGCTCCCAGCCTCTGCCTCACTGGTGGGCAGTGGGAGGTACGTGTCTGTGCAGCCAGGTCACTGTCCTTGTGTCTCCATGGTGGTGGTGATGAAGCCAAAACATCAGGAACCTTGTCCTTTGACAAGGTGACTCAGGACAGGGTATTCCTGAGAAAAGGCCCCTGCCCTGAGCTCAGCCTCTCCTTCCTCCCTTTCTGGCAGCTGATCCCTGTCTCCAGCCTCTCTGAGCTCTCCATCCCAGCCCTTCTTGCTCCTTTGCAGGCAGGACACGTCTTGCGGATCCCAAACTCTGTGAAGAGACAATACCAGAGCGCTCTCTGCAAAGCTGATGAGAGGAAGGGGCTAGGGGTCAAAGCGCTTTGCTGTATATGAGTTGAGAGGTGCAGCCATCCTCCTCCTCATGGGTGGGACAATGTCTGCCTGCACACTCTGTGGCTTTTGACACTAAGCAAGTCAGGAGTGTCTGAGGAGGACAGAGCTGCTGCCACGGAGGGTCACCACCATCCAGAGAGCTTCTGCAGTGCCCTGGTCTTGGTGATTGTGCTGGCAAGCAGGGAGCAGGGGGAGAGTAGGAAATGCTGGATGGGAAAGCCTGGTGTGAGAGCCCAGGAGCCCCTGCCTTCCCACAGCACACTTATCAAGGCACCAGTTCAGAGTGGGCCAAAAGGGAAGTGCATACACACCAAACTCCTTGGGGTCAAGGATGCTGGGCAAGCAGAGAGGCTGCAGGGGGCAAGGGAGGGGACCGGGGTGTGGGGAGGGAGACACAAATAGCAAAATAAATGGCTTGAACTTCCTATGTTTTACGGAGGTGAATAAAAGGAGACAGAGAGGGGGAGAGAAAGGAGAGCTGAGCGCTCACACATGCTCTCATGCACACACCAGCCGGCCCGGAGCCCCTTGGTGGGCACCATGTGGCATGGCAGCCTGCACCCAGTTTGGCTGGCGTGGCTCTGGGCCAGCTGCTTGTCTGGCTTGGTGTCCCCTGAGATCACCCCAGGATGTGTGACAGGCTGCTGCTTAGCACTTCTTCCTCCCCTGTCATTAGTGCTTTGAACAGCAGCCAGTACGACCAACAGCATTAGAAGGAGGGCTGAGGAACACCCAAAGTGTCTCAGAAGGGCACCTGCAAAGCTGGGGCTCCAGATGCTGCCACTCACAATGATCAAGGCCCAGGGGAACCATCATCTCCTCCATGTCCTCCCTTCCAAGCTCCCTGTTTCTCAGGGTGGCAGAGGCTGGGTTACCACACAGGGTGGGCCTGGCCACCTTCCCCTCAGTGGCTGCTGCCTGCTGCAGCCAAACCCTGCAGCCTTCCCTGGTGCAGGACTTGCGTCAGGAGGATGCAGAGTCCCAAGGCATGGGATGCCCACCAGCAGCCCCAGGACAGAGGCAGTGGGAGGTGATGGTGAGCAGAGGACATGGTGCCTTTGTGGGCTGCTCTGCTGAGCAGCATGGATGGAGCCTATGAAACCTTCTGGGAGCCATGCTGGTTTCTGCTGGTTTAGGAGGACCTGTGGCACAGGAGGAGGTGTGGAGACGTCCTTTGGCTCCTCAGAGGAGAAAATAGGATCGTCTGCAAGACAGGAAGGCAAGTCACCATTTGGATCAAGTTCCTCAGGCTTCTTCAGCATCTGGATGGAGGATTCTGGGTCTCCAGAGTCAAAGGTCCCTGGTGCCAGGCCGAGAAGCCCAAGGACATGGGACAGCTGCAGCAAGGAGGGGGACAAGAGGCAGATCCCTGCTTCTGACCTGGGGCTGGCACAAGCTCATTTCTAAGGGACCAGTTCCCCTGTCTCCTTCCTTCTCCCCTCCCAAATCTGGGCTGCCCTGGGCTCTGGGCGGAACATCAGAGTAACCGTCCCCAGGATGGTCATGGCTGTGGGCATCCTCACCAGCAATGTGTGTGGGCAGCAGAAGCCCTACTGCAGCAGATGCTGTGCCAGGTGGAGATGGCCAAGAGCCACAAGTGGAGTACTCAGCAGTGCCAGGAGCCCTCCACTGCTGCCAAGACAGGCTCAGAAGGGTGAAAACAAAACCCCTCCCCCAAATCACTGCTGCTCTGGCAAAGCCTTTGGCAGCTGCTTCCACCTCTTGGCTGGGGTTCTACTGGGTGAGGGCTTGGGGTCTACCAGCTACTTGCTGTCCATTGTTCCCTGTGTGAGGTCTCTTGCTACCAGCTTGGAGCCCACTGTGTCACCCAGGGATAGCCAACCTTCCTGTCCCTACAAGTTGTGTCCCCAAGGTTCCCAAGACCCAGGACCTCAAGACCCTGGAGACATTGGCACACATTGGGCTTGTCTCAGGAAAGTGCTTCCTTGGAGGTCTCATGGTGTGCAGGTGGTCAAGGCTGGGCCCACGAGGACTGCTTGTCTCTGCCTTCTCCAAAAGGAGACAAGGCTGAGCTCCTCGTGGATGGGAGCAGAAGAAAGCTTTGGTGAGATTTGGTGGCTGATCTCCAAATGACAGTGACCTGAGTGTGCTGGGGACAGTGGAAGCAAGGAAAGCTCATGTGGCTTGATCCAAACCAGCTGAGAGTCACTTGGGAAAAACTGCAGCCTGGAAACCAGTGGAGGTTTTGGGGGGGTTTATTTTGCTGCAGACTCTTCTACTGGCCCCACAAGCAAGGCACCACATACAGAGACTCTCACAGTGCCTCTCAGGGTTCAGGGGTCAGCTAAAGCTCCCTCCTGAGCCCAGCTCCAGCCACAGCCTCGTCCCTGCTCTGTTTTTAGCACATTCAAGTAGCTGCTTTCACAAGAGGTAAAGGAAAGTTCACAGATCCGTTGACAGATCAGCCCAAGTGGGGATTTCTCTGGGAATTCCTGCAATAGCAGGTTGGCTCCCATGGAGGTGGAGTTTCCTCTGGATCTACCTCCACCCAAGCTTGGGGAGCGCTCTGGCCACCGGCTCCAGGCTGGCTTTGAGGGGTTGGGCTGAGTGATGCCGCTGCCGCTTCCCAGCCAAGGTCAGCCAGAAACCCTCCCTGCCCCACAAACACCCTTCTGTCCTGCTAACCCTTGGGGAAAGCTGCAGGCTTGGCAGGGTTGGGCTGCAGAGGTGGTCTGTGCCTGTGGGCATGCAGGGTTGGGGGGCATTTTCTTCTCCTGCCCAGCAGGCAGTGGATGGGGCTGCAAGCAGGAGGAGCTGATGGTGATAATGGTTCCTCAGGGAACCCCTTGACAAGCAGGCAGTGGTGGGGCTGGGTGAGGAGGGTATGTGGTGGCAGGAACCCCTTGGCAAGCAGGCAGTGGTGGGGCTGGGTGAGGAGGCCGTGTGGTGGTAGGGGCTGGGGGTGGTGGGTGACGGTTTCTTGCTCTAAGGCAGGGAGCAGGGCGGTGATGGCGCTCAGCAGGGTTGACTGCGAGCTCTGGAATCTGAGACATGTCCTTGGCCATACTTGTGGTCGGGAGCCATCTCCTCATTTCAGTGACACAAACCACAGTCCCAGTGGCAGCAGTGTCACTCGAGCGTGGTGCTGACGCCAAGGAGCAGCATGACCCAGACCCCACACACGGGGCAGGCAGCTGCCTGCTTCCAAGGGCTTCCAGAAGGTCCCCTTGTTGGGACTCGTTTCTTTCTCCCTCGTGGAGGTTGGCCTCTCCAAAATGGCATCCCCTCACTTCACAGCCAGACCCTGCCAAGGGATGGAGGATTTCCAGATGCTGCAGAGGCTCCAGACGTCGGGTTGGAGTCACACACACAGGGCCAAGCCAAAACGTTTCTAGGTAGCTCCAACTGCCATGTCAGAGAGAGAACTGAGAGCTCAGGTTTGGTGTGGGGCCACCTCTGCTGGTTTGGGGATGAATCGAGATGTGTCTTACACATCCAGGGAGCAACTTTAGCTTGAGGGGTCCCAGAGGTCTGTCCAACCACATGAGAGCTGCAAGCCGGCAGCTCCAGGTTCCTAACAGGCAATGTGGGGGACAACCACCCAGGAGAGGTTCAGTACTCCCCACCTTTGTGTGATGGTAAATCACAGAATGGTTTGGGTTGGAAGAGATCTTAAAGCTCATCCAGTTCCAGCCTCCTGCCATGACCAGGGACACCTCCCACCAGTCCATGTTGCTCAACCTCATCCAACCTGGCCACAAACACCTCCAGGGAGGAGGCATCCATAGCCTCCCCAGGCAACCTGTGCCAGTGCCTCCCCACCCTCCCTGCAAAGACTTTCTCCTTGATATCCAGTCTAATATCTAATTAATACCTATCATCCAGTCTAATATCTAATTAATACCTAACATCCAGTCTAAAGCTAAACTCTGCCCTCAGTGACTTAGCTGCCGGAGGACCATGCAGGGCTGGGGCTGAACTCTTGCAGCCCTGCTTCCCAGCACCTAACTGTGCAGCCTGCAGCCACATTCTGCTCACCCTCCCTGCTTCCCAGCACCTAACTGTGCAGCTGGCGGTCACAAGCCGCTCACCCTCCCTGCTTCGGCTGGCTCCCAGCCCCGCTGGGGCAGGACACGGCCGCTCTCTACCAGCGCTGGCAGGGCTCTCTCCCAGACATCCGCGCTTGGCAAGTGCTGTGCCGGAGGAGCCGTGGAAGCTCTCTCCTGACAGGAACCAGCTAGAGAGAGCAACCGCAGTCAGCGTCCAGTCCCACGGGGCGTGCAGCCCTCGCGCAGTCTGCGAGTGCCATCTACAGGGGGGCTCTGTGCTGGCCTGGCCACCCCAAAATCAACCATCCCTCTCCATCCTTCTCTTAATTGTCTCAGGTCCCGAAGGCTGTGCTGCACAGCCCCACGTCTCGACTGAGCCAGTGGTCTTGTGATACTGAGGGTGACCCACCCCGGGGTTGCAGCCATGGATAATATCCCTGTGGTCTTTGATCGTTACTGAGCCTCTTCCCAAGCACCACAGAGTTGATGATTTGAGTGGTCTGCTCCACGGGGATCAGCTCACCTGTGGCTGGTTGAAGGGGTGAAGTGGGCCCCACCTGTGTTATGGGATAGGTTATAAGGGCAGAGATCTCACTCCCTTTCAGTGTCTGGGGATCAGCAGCACTCAGGCTTCCATGATGCAGAGCCACCCAAACCACAGCTTGGTGAGCTCCTGTAGGGGGTTCCCTGCAGAATGGGTCAGCCTTCACCAGGCTGAGGAAGAGGCTCAGCTGCTGGTGCCTTCAGGCAGCACTGAGGGTGGGAGATCATGGGAGCTGTGGTAGGAGGATCCCTCTGTGCTCTGGAACTGGGCTGTCATGGTGAGGTTTTTTTAAAATATCATTCTATCTTTAGTATCTTCATCAACAGTCTGGAGCTTTATTTGATCTCATTATCATTGATCTGGATAAGGTGATTGAAGTACACTCAGTAAAGCTGCCAGCAGCACCAAGCTGGGAGGGAGACTTGATCAGCTGGAGTGTAGGAAGGCTCTACAAAGGCCCCAGCTCAAATCTTCGGTTTGGTTTTGGGCCACTGACTCCAAGAAGGACACTGAGGAGCTGGAGCAAGTCCAGAGAAGGGCAGGGAAGCTGGTGAAGGGTGTGGAGAACAGGGCTGAGGAGGGGCAGCTGAAGTGCTAAGCCTGCAGAAAACGAAACCGAGGGGAGACCTGAAAGGAAGCAGAAGCCAGGTCGGGATTGGTCTCTTCTCCCAAGTCACAAATGAAAGGACAAGAGGACAAGTCGCCCCAGGGGAGGTTTAGGTGGGACATGAGAAACAATTTCTTCCCCTTGAGTGTTGTCAAGGGCTGGCCTAGGCTGCTTGGGGCAGTCCCCATCCCTGGAGGGGTTTCCAAGCCGTGGGGCTGTAGTGGTGAGGGACACGGCCAGGGGTGCGGCCATGACTGTGCCTACAACCCCCACAGTGCCCCGGGGCAGGGCGGGCTGCGCGGTGCACGCCGGGAGCTGCAGTCCCTCCGCAGGGCACCGCGGCGGGGAGAGGAGAGCGGGCGCCGGGAGGACTACAAATCCCATCGTGCCTTGCGCGCCGCCCGCCCGGACTGCGGTACCGGGATTGTGGTGGGCACCGGTTAACCGCCGCCACCTGCCCCCCGGCTCCGTCCGGCCTCCCGGGACCGGCTGCCCTGGGGAACGTCGCGATGGGTGGGGAGGAGGAGATCGTGCGTATTGCCAGGCGGCTGGACAAGATGGTGGCCAAGAAGAGCGCGGTGAGTGCAGGCAGCCGGGTCCCCCCGGCAGCCCGGTTTGGGGTGAGCAGGGGACTCTACCTTCTCCGATTTTTGTCCCAGCGGACGGGGCCTCCCTCTCCGCGAGTCCCCCGTCCTCGCTGCCTTGCTGTTGAGTCCTCCGCTTCTACCTCAGTGCCCGTTGTGAGAGGACCTCCCTCTTCCCCAACCCCCATTTTGGGGTGTTCCTCTGTGCAGCCCTTATCATGGTGGAGCAGAAGCCTCTCCCACATCGGGGTGGGCTTCCCACCCCCTGACCTGGTTGCACTGGGGTGGTCTTCCTCTCTGTTCCCTATCCATTGAGGGATCCATCCTGTTCCATCCCACTGCCTGTTATTGAGGGGGGCGGCTCCATATTTCCCACTTAAGATGCTGGGGGAGCCCCTCCAACCCAGACTGTGCCCCCCGTCCCAGACCTCATGGACCCACAGCTCAGCACCCTGGGGCTGTCTTCTGCTCCCTGCTGGGGTGTCCCCCTCCCAGAGAGCACCCTCAGCACCTTGGGGCTCACCCAGTGCTCCCTATTGGGGTGTCCTCTTCCCTGCTGCATTGTGTCTCTCCTAGGGAGCATGCTCAGCCCTTCTCCCCAGTCCCCTTGGGAAGGGAGATCCTTAAGCATCCCCCGAGCCTGAAGCTCTCTTGTGCCCTCAGGTACAGCTCCAGTGCTTCATTATTTGCTTCCTGCATCCCCCGTCCCATGCAAACACCACTTTTGCTCTTTCTCATGAGG
Organism: Indicator indicator; assembly: GCF_027791375.1. Lineage (NCBI taxonomy): Eukaryota > Metazoa > Chordata > Aves > Piciformes > Indicatoridae > Indicator > Indicator indicator. The sequence continues at coordinate 58,003 of NW_026539252.1, read as the reverse complement.
TCTTTGGAGTGTGGAGGGCTGGGCTCGCTGCTCTCTGCAGCTGGAGGTCGTGCAGGGTGTGATTGGTGTGACTAGGGGACAGGAGCAGGTGCTTCCTGCAGTTCCAAGGCAGTTGGTGCCTTTGCAAATCCAAACATCCTCACACAGCAAACCGGGCTGTGTGAGGGAGGTAGGCTGTGCACCAGTGCTTGTGGGGAGGGAGAAGGCTTTGGGGCTGGGGAAGGCTGTGGGGAGTGGGAGGTGATGGGTGAAGAGGGGAAGGGGATAGGGGGATGTGGGCTTTGGGTGCTGAAGGTGTGGATGCTGTGCTGGCTCTGCCAGCTGTGGATAGGGCTGAGCCCTGGCACTGGTGTAGCTGTTGCAACTACCCAGGGAAGTGTTGTGTTTTTTTTTTTTTTTTTTTTGAGGAGCGGGGTCTAAACCACAGCCTGTGATGTCTGTTCCCGTTGATGGCAGGTTTTCAACACCACTGTTGAAAATAGGAAAGGAGCAACTTTGCAGAATTTGCTTCCAAGCTTCCCTAGGAAAGAGGCAGCTTCTTACATGAGGGTATGGAATGTTTCCTCTCGGTTGGCATTTCGTGTGGGGCTGAACCATAGAGTGTTTGTTGTATGCTGGCTCATCTGCAAACTCTTCCTGAAGGATAGGTGCCTGGAGTAGCTGTTTTGTTCTAGTTCTTTTTTTTTTTAATTTTTTTAACCTGGATCTCTCCCCCCTGATTTGCTGCCACTAGGCCAAGTGGCTCCGTGTCTGATAACGGAGGCAGGAACCACCCAGCCGGGTTGTATGTTAAGGGCTGGATTTAATGGAGTCCATTTGGCTGTTAGAGGAACAGAGAGGTGTGAAACTGCCTGAGTGGGAAGTTGCTTGTTCTGGGTACGGTAATGTGTGGTTTCACCTGGTGTGAGTTGCTTGTGTGCATGCTGAAAGCTTTGACTCTGCTTTGATTTGGCTTTTGCAGCATCTATATTGTAGGGTGGCAGCTGGATGGCTTCCTGCAGTGTGTCAGAAGTGGCCCGTGTGTGTAGAGAGGAGGAGGAGGAGGAGAGGTCAGATCAGGCTGCTTTGCTTCCCTACAGCCTTAGGCTTTGTAGGTTTAGTGCTGCAAACAGGCTTTGGAGTGGTTGGTGTTTTAAACGAGCTGTTCAGTGTGAACACTGGAAGGCCTTGTTTGGCCCAAGGGGGATGGGAGCAAAGAGTCAGCTGAATGGAGGAGGCACTCCAGGCTGTCATCTGCTGAGTGCTTCTGAGGGCAGGCTTGGCTGATGCTTCTGTCCCTGCCATTGCTCTGGGTGACTACTAATTTGAGGTGTCTACAGATTGCCCAGTCAGAGATGTTTTTTTTTTTTCCTGGGATGCAGAACTGATGCAAGGAAACTTCATCTCATGAACTTCAGGTGGTCAGCCCTTCAGCATCACTGCTTGGTGGCTTTGCTCCTGCTGCCAGCTCTTGTCCTGAGCAAAGCTGGGTGTTAATAGGAAAACTAAGGAACAGCTACATTAAGTTTCATGCTGTAGAAAAAGGAAATTTAGCTCTGGACAGAGCTTCTGAGCTGTAGGTGGATGACTGAAACTCTTGCAACTCAACTGTTTTTGTGAGCTGATATCATTAATCAGAGCCCTCAAAATAGTGGCTTGGAAAGTAGAAGTACTCCTGGAAGCCAGGTAGTGTGCTGAGGGAACAGTTGTGATTCCAAGTGTGGTTTTCAGGTGTTAAAAATGCCAGGTAAGGAGAATATGCCAATGCTGTACCATCCACCAGCAAGGATCTGTAGTGCTCCAATGTTCTTCTGGTTTGCCTCTTCCAGTACCTCAGGTGCTTCCAGACTGTCCAGAGCAGCAATCCCAGCAGTAATCCTGCTGGATTTAAGGAGTGCCTTGTTGGTATTTTTCCTTTTGAATTCAACTTTCTGAATTCCCAAGCTGCTGCATTTCTTGATTGAAAGCTGAGGCTCTGCCTCTGTTTCTCTTTCCCTCTGCAGGAAGGTGCAATGGATTTACTGAAAGAGCTAAAAAGTATGCCTATGACTTTGGATTTGCTGCAGGTGAGTTGCAAAGTTTGGGTGCAAAGCTGACAGCTACATCGGGATGAGTCCAAAATGTTGTCTGTTTCCCTTCTTTCTTTACTCAAAGCATCAAAATAAGCAGTAAATCCAGTACATGGCACTGAACAGGGCTTTGGCAGTGAAATAGCTCTGGGCCACCAGGTGCTGCCTGCAGCTTGTGCAGAGTTGATGAGGCAAATGTGGGTGACTGCTCAGATCCTTTCTTGAAACCTAAGAAGAGCAAAGAGCAGATTAAAGTAGCAAAGACAAAGGGCAGCCCTGGAGAAGTTCTTCAGGTGTTTGTATGGGTTCAGGACACTGGGGAGGTGTGAACAGAGTTAGCGTTCAGAGATCAAGAGAAGAAACTTTAACTTGCGCTTTGAGCTTGAATGTCACTTCCAGGTGTGGAGAAGAGGTGTTCGTGGGAAGTGAATGTCTTGGTTCTGATCAGTTTGAGGAAGCTGCCAAGCAGAGAAAGACCTGGCTGAGAATAAATTAGTGTGTACCCAGGTGGCCAAGCAGGCCACCAGCATCCTGGCCTGGATCAGCAATGCTGTGGCCAGCAGGAGCAGGGCAGGGATTGTGCCCCCTGTACTGGGCACTGCTGAGGCCACACCTTGAATTCTGGGTTTAGTTTTGGGTCCCTCATTCCAAGAAGGATAATGAGGGGCTGGGATGTGTCCAGAGAAGAGCAATGAAGCTGGGGAAGGGTCTGGAGAACAGGGCTAGTGAGGAGCAGCTGAGGGACCTAGGATTATTCAGGCTGGAGAAAAGGAGGCCAAGGGGAAACCTTCTGGCAGTGGTGGAGACCCCATCCTTGGAGGGGTTTGAAAGCCTCAGAGATGTGGTGCTGAAGGACACAGTTGAGCACCAGGCTTGGTAGAGTTAGAGAATGGTTGGACATGATCTTCAAGGTCTCTTCCAACCAGAACAACTCTGCTGGAAGCATCATCTCATTCTACTGAAGTTCTAAGAAAATAAACAGCCTGCAGGGCCATGGATACTTCACCTCTTGGTCATTGCTTTAAGTCCACCCTGCTTATTTCTGATGTCAGTGAGGAACAGGAGGGATCTGTTCTGAGAGGACTCCTTTGCCCTTCCCTTGCAGTCCACCCGCATTGGGATGTCTGTGAACGCACTGAGGAAGCAGAGCACAGATGAAGAAGTGATAGCTCTGGCCAAATCCCTCATCAAATCTTGGAAGAAGCTTCTAGGTGAGAAAGCCCAAGATGTGCTGTCTCCATTCTCAGGAGAGCTGGGTTTTGATCTAGCAAGTCAGCCTTCACAATTACCCAGGGTCTGTCATATGTCTTCTCCCATGCATTCCCCCAGCTCTGGCTCCTCTTTAGCTAGCTCACCCTTGAAAGAGTGGAGCAGATTCAAAGGAGGCACAAAGATGATCAGAGGGCTGGGGGGACAGGCTGGGAGAGCTGGGGATGTTCAGCCTAGAGAAGAGAAGGCTCCAGGAAGACCTTAGAGCAGCACTCCAGTACCTGAAGGGTCTACAGGAGAGCTGGGAAGGGACTTTTGACAAGGGCTGGGAGTGATAGGATGAGAGGGAATGGATTGAAGCCTGAGGAGGGGACATTTAGACTGGAGATCAGGAAGAAGTTCTTTCCAGAGAGGGTGGTGGGACATTGCAACAGGTTGCCCAGGGAGGGAGTTGAGGCCCCATGCCTGGAGCTATTCAAGGTGAGGCTGGAGAAGGCTGTGAGCAAGCTGCTCTAGTGGAGGATGTCCCTGCTGAGTGCAGGGGGTTGGACAGATGACCTTTGGAGGTCCCTTCCAACCCAAACCATTCTAGGATTCTGTACATGGTCTGCAGCCCAGGGCTCCCCAGATCAGTGTTAGAAGCCCTGCCTGGGGCTGTCATTTCCATGTCAGGGGTGTCTTCGCTAGGCTGAGACGGTTGGGTCAAACTTCTCCTGGAGTGCCTTGAAAGTCCTTTCCAGGGTTGTGTTTTCAGCAGCACTTGGGAATACAACTTCTAGTGTCTCCCAGGTCTGGCCTAGATTGGTGGTGTTGAGTGCTGCTTTTAGTGGTGCTTTAGAGAACTTGATCTAATCTGTCCTCAGCAGTCAGGGTGGCTCTAAAAGGAACTGTTGTGGTGGAGCATGTCTTGTGAGGAAGCTTATCTCCTAGGCAGGGAAGGTGGCTGCTCTGGTTTGGTGAGGAAAGCTTTTGTTTCAATTAGTCTCTACTTAGAGGCAAGCAAAAGGCTGTTGTTTAGTGTGTGCAGGGTTGTAGCATAAAGACCACCTCTGAACCTTCCAGTGTCTGTTTTTCTTCTTTTAAATATAGATGCTTCTGAAGAAAAGAGTGAGGAGAAGAAGAAAAGCCTGTCCTTGCCAACATCTTCCTCAAAGGAGACCAGTAACTCCAGAGACCAAAGGTAATGCTTCCCTTTAACCTGAGCTGATGCTGGGACAGAGGAGTTTTCTTAAAGGATCTTAGAATGACTTAAAGTATTATAGTGAAGATTATTTTTGATCTTTGCAACCTCTTTTAGCTCCAACAAGAGGCAGGAGCCTCCAAAGACTCCAACCACCCCCAAGATCACCACCTTCCCTCCTGCCCCTGTCACCTGCGATGCTGTGCGTAACAAATGCAGAGAGATGCTGACAGCAGCTCTGCAGGCTGATGGTGAGTGCTGGGGGAGGGAAGCCTTGGGCTGCTTCACAGCCTTCTGATGGGCCTCTGCATGTAGGTCAGCACCAGCTCCTCAGAGATGCTCCGCTAGTGCAGCCTTGTCTGAGGATTATTGCTGTCAGCTCAGTGCCACTACTGTTCACCCCTTTGACAAACTAGCTGGAGTGCAGCATTTTTAGCCACTTGCATGTGGACCTGAGGAACCTCATGAAGGGCATTAATGGACCTAAGGAACCTCATGAAGTTCAAAAAGGGCAAGTGCAGGGTGCTGAACCTGAGGAGGAATAATCCCCTGCACCTGTACAGGTGAGGGGGCACCTGCTGGGAAGCAGCTCTGTGGAGAAGGAGCTGGAAGTGCTGGGGGACAACAGCTTGCCCACGAGTCAGCAACCTGCCCTCATGGCCAAGGGGACCAATGGTTCCCTGGGGTGCATGAAGAGGAATGTGGCCAGCAGGGTAAGGGAGGTTCTCTTCCACCTCTGCTCTGCCCTGCTGAGGTCACATCTGGAGCATTGTGCCCAGTTCTGGGTGCTGAGGGGCCTGGAGCAGCTCTGTGAGGAGGGAAGGTTGAGAGCCCTGGGGGCTGCTGAGCCTGGAGAAGACCAGAGAGGACAGTTGTGGTGGGGCATTTCCTCAGTCATTGCCTCTTTCTCTTGCAGATGACTACGTTGCCATCGGTGCTGACTGTGAGCACATAGCAGCCCAGATTGAAGAATATATCCTTGTTGTGGGGGCTTGCTCCAGGGCCAGGGGCTTCATGGAGGACATGACAACCTTCTTCTGCATTGATGTTCTGCTGCAGCTCTGCTTGTCAGGGCTCTTGGGTCCAGTTCTGGCTCTGCTTGGCTGAGCTCCAGCTTGCTAAGGCACCACTACAGAGGGAGCTCAGGGCATAGACTCATAGAATGGGTTGGGTTGGAAGGGACCTTCAAGATCATCCAGTTCCAAACCCCTGCCATAGGCAGGGACACCTCCCACCAGCCCAGGTTGCTCAAGGCCTCATCCAGCCTGGCCTTGAACACCTCCAAGCAGGGGGCATCCATGACCTCCCTGGGCTGCCCAGATGTTTCATCTCAGATGAAGTGCTGAGAGCTGCACCCTGGAGGTGAAGGAACCTGTGGCCATGGCACTTGGGGATGTGGTTTAATAGCCATGGTGGTGTTGGGTTGAAGGTTGCTCTTGATGATCTCAGAGGCCTTTTCCAACCCAAACAATTCTGTGAGGGGTGTGGAAAGCTCTTGGAGGGCCCTGTGCTGGCTGCAGGCTCCTTGACTGCCCCCTACGCATCTACCAGGACGTGAAGAACACCGACATGAAGTACAAGAACCGCGTGAGGAGCCGCATCTCCAACCTGAAGGACTCCAAGAACCCTGAGCTGAAGAAGAATGTCCTGTGTGGGGCCATCACCCCTGAGCAGATTGCAGTGATGACCTCAGAGGTGAGCAGGCCTGAGCAGCTGGCTTTGCCCACGTCCTGTGGGGTTCTGCTTGAAGCAAGGAGCTGCTTTGCTGCTGGGCTTGCAGCTTTCTCAGCAGCTGCTTCCAGAGCTGTGTGGGGAGGGAGCTAGCAGTGGGGTTTGCAATGTGGAGAGTAGTCTTTGGGCTGTCAGATCATCCTGGTGGCCTCAACAGAAGCCAGAAAATGGCCATGGAAGGTTTTCTCTTTGTACCCATCTGTCAAACCTGTTGGCTCTCTGCACTGCAGTGGGTGTTCTGGTGCCACAGATGGCATCTTACTGCTTTGCCTTTTTTGCAAGGAAATGGCCAGTAATGAGCTGAAAGAGATCAGGAAAGCCATGACCAAGGAAGCCATCAGAGAGCATCAGATGGCCAAGACAGGAGGGACTCAGACTGACCTCTTCACCTGTGGCAAATGCAAGAAGAAGAACTGCACCTACACCCAGGTTAGTCCTGCTGCTCCTGCACTGCTGACACCTGCACAGGACATGATCTGCCACAGTCACAGCCTCCTGCTGCTCTGACAGCCTCTGCAGCACAGCACAGGTTTGGCCACTGCTGGAGGCAACCTTTTTCGTACACTTGAAGCTTTCTAAGAGGTGCTGCTTTGGCACCAGGATTTTTCAGATGTTTCCTTGGGCCTTGTGTGACTTTTCTTGGCTCCTTGGTATGAGAGCAGGAGTTGTGCAGCACCAGGGAAGCATTCACATCCCAGCAGTGCTGCTTGCTGTGTGGCTTGGGAATGCTGCATGTAGAAAGAAGGTGCTGGGAATTCAGACAAAGGAATGGGAAGTGTTGAAGAGAGACTCCTTTTACAGGGAAGCTCCTTTTGCCCTCTCTAGCCTCAGTCTCTCACAATATCACAGAATGGTAGGGGTTGGAAAGGACCTCTGGAGGTGGAGCCCAACCCCCCTGCCAAGGCAAGGTCACCTAGAGAGGGTCACACAGGAACAGGAGAAGGAGACTCCACCACCTCTCTGGGCAGCCTGTTCCAGTGCTCCAGCACCCTGCAGTTAAAGGAGTTCTTTTCCCTGGTGTGTGCCAGTGTGACCCCAGGCACAGGTTGCTGCTGTGCTCCTTGTGCCAGGCTCTGCTCACCTCCCTGTGCCCCCCAGGTGCAGACCCGCAGCTCGGACGAGCCCATGACCACCTTCGTCGTGTGCAACGAGTGTGGCAACCGCTGGAAGGTAGCTCCCCGAGGCTCTTTGTTACTGCCACTCAGGGCTCTCCCTGGCAGCTGCCCCAGCCATGCTGCAGGGCAAGAAATTGTTCCTCATGTCCAGCATAAACCTCCCTTGAGGCAACTTGAGGCCATTTCCTCTTGTCCTGTCTCTTCTTCCTGGGGAGAAGAGACCAACCCCCACCTGGCTCCAACCTACTTTCAGGGAGCTGTGGAGAGCCAGAAAGTCTCCCCTCAGCCTCCTTCTCTCCAGGCTGACCACCCCCAGCTCCCTCAGCTGCTCCTCCCCAGCCCTTGCCCAACTTTGTTATCCTTTTCTGGACCTGCTGCAGCCCTTCAATATCCTTCCTGGAGTGAGGGACCCAAAAACTGAACTTGGGATTCAAGGTGTGGCCTCCCAAGTGCCCAGCATGGGGTTGACAATCCCTGTCCTGCTCTTGCTGGCCACAGCATTGCTGATCCAGGCCAGGATGCTGGTGGCCCTCTTGGCAACGGTTTGCCCAGGTGGCTGACTCCAAGCCCTTGCCAGCTTCAGAACACAGACCCAGCATTGGATCACTGACTCCTTGTAGGCAGCAGGGGCATGCCCCACAGCTCCCCTTGGCTCTGAGGCTTCTCTAACAGGGTCTAATCTCCCTTCTCTTGCAGTTCTGCTGACATGTGCCATGGCCTGAGAGCAGCCACCAAGGGCAGAGCAGAGCATCACCTCCAGCTGCCACCTGCCCACTGCAGTTGTCTTTTGTGTCCCAAGTGAGTTTTGCCATTGTCACACATGCTGAGCCAAGGGGCTGTGGGGAGGCCTCAAGGGGAGAAGCCTCAGCTGAGGGCAGTTGGCAGGAGAGCTCACTGAACACAGTCCTCTTCTCATCCATACCACTATGGTCACTTCTTTTCTTCCAGACTAATATTAAACATTTTTGTCAGTTTCTGACTTTTATTTGACCCCTGTGTGTGCAGCATTTTGGGTTTGGGGAGCTTGGCAGGTGGTCAGTGGCCAACTGGATGAGGACTGAGCAGTGCTGGGACCAGCAATAAGTGAGAAGTCTCTTGTAGATAGACTGTTGGTGCAGGAAGCTGCTTGCTCCTTTTTCAGCTCGGGAGTTGTAAAGTGCTTGGGCCACATCTTGGAGTGGCTGGGTGGGCTGGCCTGGTGGTCCTCACCTGGCTGAGGAGATTAGGGATGGCACACAGCTTTTGGGCACAGGTCAAATGCTGCTTTCCATCTTGGAACCACAGAATTCTTCTGGTTGGAAAAGACTTTTAAAGATCACAGAGTCCAGCCCTTAACCCAGCACTGCCAGGGCACCACCGAACCATGGCCCTCAGCACCACAGCTCGAGGGCTTTGAAACCCCTCCAGGCATGGGGACTCCATCACTGCTCTGGGCAGCCTGGGCCAGGCCTTGACAACCCTCAAGGGGAAGAAATTGTTCCTCATGTCCAACCTAAATCTCCCCTGAGGCAGCTTGAGGCTGCTTCCTCTTGTCCTGCTGTTCATTTCCTGCTGTGAGCTGTGATCAGGGAGGCTCAGGTCAGTCATAAGGAGGATATGGAAGCTTGTTGCTATTCCCATGGCTGCTCCTCAAGATCTCCTGTTCCTCATGTCCAGCACACAGGGAACTAGGAACAGCTGATCCAGGGAGAAGCCTTCAGTAAAGGTGGTAAACCCACTGGTTGGTGGCAGTGTTCCAATGGAGTCCCAGGCACTTTGCTGCTTGTGTGTCCTCTGCTCTTAGCTGAAAGGCAGCCTGGATTTTCAGAGGACTGGAGAGGCTCAGGAGGATGGGAAATGGTGCAAATCCATGGAACTTTCCAGAGGCATGGAGCTGGAGAAGGTGGGATTGCAGGTATGGATGGGAGCTGTTAGCACTTAGCAGCAGGGATGAGGTTTGAAGCGAAGCTTGGAGCTGGTGCTTGGAAGGGGTGAGATGAAAGGAGCTGGCAGCAAACCAAGCCTCAAATATGCCCCTGGCAGGGAGGCCTGAACGATCAGGCTCTGTCTGGGAGGTAACTACAACTTGCTGGAGGAATTGTCCAACCTCATGACAGCTTTTGGCCTGACCCTTAAAATCCCTCTTCCTTTTCCTAGCCTTTGACTGGGGTGATGCAGGATTTGGGGGTGGTCTGAGTTTGATGCTGCCCTGAAGCAGTCTGTGTGCTGACAAGCAGAGCAGGAGCATTTGCAGCCACATCTCCTGTGGCATCACCATTCCAGAGTGAAACCCAAGTATTTCCACTGGCTTTTCAGCACCCCAGGCAGCAGACATTCACCAGAGACCTCGGAGATGTTCAGAGAGGAGCAAACAGCCACATGAAAGCAGCTGGAAACATGCTTGCAGCCCCTTGGAGGGCTCTGCTCCTCCCCAGGCAAGGATCCCAACAGCATCCTTCTCTCAGGGCTTCACTTGGCAGGGTGCAGCAAAGTCTCCCAGGGAGGAGAAGATTCAGAGATGCTGACAACTCCTTTAAGCCTCCTGTGTCTTGAGGCAAACGAGGTTAGTCAGGCCAGGCTGGGGAGGGAGCAATGTCTTCAGTGAGGCTTCAAAAAGAGCTTCAGGATCTGAAACCAGAGCTGGCCCAGGCCCCCTGGCTTGTGAGTTGTGACTGGGAGCCAGTCAGCCACCAGTTGCTGTTGCTTTTCTTGTACTGCTGCAGTGGGGGCAGCTGAGTGTGGGGGCAGCTTACTGCCCATCCTGAGCTGGCTATGGAGGGGCCCTAGCAGAAGTCGTGTGTTTGAGGACATTTGAGAGGAAGGCCACTGACTAAAGAGGTGTCTCAGAGGTAAAGATGTGCTTAGAAAGTGCTGGGAGTGGGAGGCAATTGAGGTTAACTGGTAGCAGGGGGGACTTCCCTGGGCTGAGAGCTCTGTGGTGGAGGGAGAGGTTCTGACCCCTCTGCTGTGCCACTAGCAGAGACTCACAGAAGGGTGTGGGTGGGAAGGGACCTTTCAAGGTCATCCAGTCCAACCCCCTGCAATCAGCAGGGGACATCTGCAGCTAGAGGTTGCTTAGAACCCCAAACAATCTGACCTGCAATGGAGCCAGGGATGGGGCAGCTCCAACCCCTCTGAGCAACCTGGGCCAGGTTATCACCACCCTCATAAAAATCTCTTCCTTCTCTCTAGTCTGAATCTCCCTCTTTTAGTTTAAACCATCACCCCTTGTCCTGGCACAGCAGGCCCTGCTCTTGAACAGCTTCAGGGCTGCTCAACCACCCAACCTCAAGCTAAAGCCATGTGAGGTATTTCCTTCACTCCCAGAGCAATCCAAGCAAAACCTCCCTGGCACAGGCTGGGGATGCTGGGGGGCAGCAGCCATGTGAGCTTGGCACTCATGGGGGCAAAACCTGCCAACAACAACCAGCTACCACCAATACCAACAATACCAACATTCCTGAGCAGCCAAACTCCTCTGCTCTCCATCAGAAATCCATCTCCTTGATTTGTATCTCCAGCTTGGTGCAGGCCAGGGGAGTTCCTGACATGAGTTTCCACTGGGAAGGGAACATGAAGCTGAAAGAGTTTTTGTTTGGTTAACAAATCTTCAGTAAAAAGAATTCAGGCTCCTTCTTTTGCCTTGGAAAGGGAGAGAGAGGAGATGGGGAAGGGGATAGAGGGAGCGGTAGTTGGAGCCCAGGAGAAGCAAGGATTAGGCTTGGTCTGCTGCAGCAGTGCTGAGCTGGGTGGCAAGACCTTGGTGTTGGCTTCATTTGGACCTTGGCTGCCATAGAGGGCAGAAATATTTTACTTCTGGGCACCAGGGCTCCTTAAATCCCTAGAAATCCCACAGATGTTGTGTGTCTTCCCTGTGACATCTCCCATCCCACACCAGCCTGCTGCTTTGTGCCAGGCTGATCCCAAGGGATGAGGGCAGACCCTTGTGCTTCATCATCCAGCTGGGAGTCTCCACCTCCTGCTGTCCTGGTTCCTGTGGGTTTCTGCAGGAGGGGAATCATTCCTGCACAGGGGCTTGTCCCTTCCCTGAATTCCATCAGCTAAGGATGCTCTGGGCTTGTGGTGATGAGAGGCAGGTAGTGTCCCAAAGCTGGTCCAATGCAGGTGTGTATGGGGGGCACTGGTAGAGGGCATGAGCATATCGTCACAGCCTCAGAGTCCCTTCCACCCCCTAGGGCAGTTTTGGAGATAGAATCTCAGAATGGTTTAGGTTGGAAGGGACCTTAAAGGTCTTCCAGTTCCAACCCCATGCCATGGGCAGGGAGACCTTCCACCAGCCTAGGCTGCTCAAGGCCTCATCCAGCCTGGCCTTGAACCCCTCCAGGGTAGGGGGCAGCCACAATGTCCCTGGGCAACCTCTGCCAGTGTCTCTCTACCCTCACTGGAAAGAATTTCTTCCCACTCTCCATTTTGAGCTGGCAGAGAGGAGACTTAAAGCCCTTGTCCTGTCACTCCCAGCCCCTGTCAAAAGTCCCTCCCCAGCTTTCCTGTATCCCCTTCAGGTACCAGAAAGCTGCTCTAAGGTCTCCCCTTATGAGGAAGCTGAGGCCCCTGTGCTCCATCCAGGCTGACCACTGAAGCCATCAGGAATTGCAGTGAGGGCTGCAGTGCTGCTCCCTGCCCCAGGGGCTGCCTCAAGCAGACAGAGCAGTGTAAACCTGACCAGTTCTTTATGTACAGAGATGCTCCTCCCCACCCACCCCCACCCTCCAGTCAAAGCCAACCCAACCAAAAAAAAAAAAAAGGCATTTAAAATAAAAAGTTAAAAAAAACCCAACAACAATCAACCTCCCCCCACCCCAAAACCAACCCTGACCCAGCCCAGGCTGCAGCAGCTGGGGCTGAGGTGGGACACGGGGACAGTGTCACGTCCCCAGGTGTGGTGGAGAAGGGCTAAAGTGACCTCTTCAAGAAGGGGGTGCAGGGGGAGCCGGGCTCCGGGCGCTCCCCCCGCACAGAGCAGGGGTTCAGTAGTTAAGAGCCAGCCTGGTGTGCTGCCGTGGTGGCACCAGCCCTGGGGACAGTCCTGAAGGGTGGCCCAGCCGTGGCGCTGGTTCCTAGGTAAAAAGCTAAAAAGCCGAGCGGGGCTGGCAGGGAGGGGAGCAGGCTCCCAGCGCTCCCCCGCGGCCGTGCCTGCGCCCGCCCCTGCCCTTAGGACTCGGAGGAGGAGCGGGAGAGGCTGTGGAGCAGGGATTTGTAGATGGCAGAGTTCAGGAAGCGGGGGTAGGAGTCCCTGTGCATCAGGGTGTAGATCTGCAGCTGGGCGTCGTCAAAGGTGTGCGAAGAGGGCTCCTGCATCCTGCGGTTGATCACCTCCCGCACGCGCGAGTCCAGGCTCACCTGCGGGCACACACAGGGCTGCTGAGGCACCTCCCCCTGCCAGCCCCCAGCCCCAGCACCCCTCTGCAACCTCCTCTGGGAAGTGGAGATCAGGTGTCGAATGGTTTTGCTTGGGAGAGATCTTCAAGGTCAGGGAGTCCAAGCCTTACCCCAGCACTGCCAGAGCACATCCAAACCATGGCCCTCAGCACCACAGCTCCACAGATCTGAAACTCCACCACTGCCCTGGGCAGCCTGGGCCAGACCTTCACAACCCTTTGGAGGAAGAAATTGTTCCTCATGTCCAACCTAAACCTGCCCTGGGGCAACTTGAGGCCATAGCATTGGCCATGGCTCATCTTCAACCAGCTGTCAACCAACACCCCCAGCTCCTTTTCCAGTCACTCTGTCCCAAGCCTGGAATCTTCATGGATTTGTGACCCAAGTGGCCTGGTGGAACTTCACCACATTGCTCTCAGCTCGTGGATCCAGTCTGGCCAGATCACTCTCCAGAGCTTTCCCACCCTCCAGCAGATCACTTCTACCCAGCTTGACGTTCCTGCAAACGTACTGAATGTATCCAGACTGAATCAGTCCAGACCACTGATAAAGACACTGAACAGAACTGCCCCAGTTCCCTTGGGGAGCACCACTCGTGACTGGCTGCCCCACGAGGCTTCCCTGTGACCCTTTGCTGGGCACATGGTGCTGGGTTTGGGTGTTTCCACCCTGCAAGCTGGGATGCAGCATCTCCAGCCCACTGGTGCCCTCCTGAGGCTTTGGTCCTGCAGCACAAGCCCTGATCCTGCAGCACAACCCATGGCCCTGCTGCATCCCAGGGCCTTGGGTGCCCAGCGATGCCCTCCCCACCACTTCTCCCATGAAGCACAGCTGTTGCCCTGCCAAACTCTTCCTCACCCACCCAACCTCTGACATGCCACTGCAGCTCTCTCTCTAAAAACACATCCCCCCAGCCCCATTTTTAGCCCAAACCACCTGCAGAAAGCCACGGGAGATGGCACCTGGGGGCATGGTTTAATGGGCAGGGTGGTGGCGTTAGGTTGAAGGTCGCTGACCTCTGAGCTCTCTTCCGCCCCCGGCAGCGCTGTGGCTGTGGGAGGGCTGTGCCGCGTACCTCCTTGGGTGAGAGGATGGAGATGTAGTCCTCGTAGATGATCCTGGCCTTCTCATCGATGCTGTGCTTGTTGCACTCTGCCTTGAGCTCCTCACAGGCCAGCCAGAAGAGCATGTTCTCCTCGCTGTACTCAGTCCTCAAGAACTCCCGGAAGACGTTGCGCCCGGCCGGGCTCTTCATCAGCTTCTCGAAGGACTGTGCCCAGCCACGCACCTCCTCTGGCGTGGGCTTGCTGCTGCCCAGGGCCCAGCAGGGAGAGCAAGGGTTAGACTGGGTGTTAGCAACCAGTTCTGCATCACCAGGCTGCTGCAACACTGCAACAGGTTGCCCGGGGAAGTGGTTGTGACCCCAGCCCCAGAGAGGCTCAGGAGGGCTCTGGGCAGCCTGACCTAGTGGATGATGTCTCTGCTGAGTGCAGGGGAGTTGGACTGGATGAGCTTTGGGGGTCCCTTCCAGCCCAGACCACTCTGTGATTCTGTGAGTGTCATGGTCAGACCAGGAGGAGTGAGAGCTCCCTGCTCTGTCCCCACATGGCTCAGGAGGACCTTGGTCTTGTTGCTGAGGTGTCCCAAAGCATCCCCTGTGCCACACCAAGGCTCATGCTCATCCTCTGCTCATCACAGATGCTTTTGGAGGCTGCTCATGGGATCTGTCTCAGCTCTGCTCAGCCACACTGGAGCATGGACCTGATTTCAGCTGAATTTCTCAGCCTGAGACACATTTTGGCTTTGCACAAACCCTGAAGGAAACAAAAGCCCTTTCCAGGCAGAGCAGCAGCTCCCAGAAGGCTGGAGAGAGACCAACACAGGTCCATTGTCCCTCACAGCTGTGGGTGGGAAGCTGCTGCCCAGCAAACAGCCATTACCTGCTAACCAGGGCAGAAGCAATCATCATTAGGGGCTGATTAGCACCTCTGTCCCCTAACCCTGCTGTGCCAGCCACCATACAGAGCACCCACAGTTGAGCTGGTGTGGGGGGGGTGTCATACCTGTCCCCCAGGGAGTGGGTGCTGGGAGCAGGGTGAGGTTCTGCCCTTTGACATGGCCTGAATGCTGCTGAGGTCCTTTTGTGCCTCAGTTTCCCTTTGCAAGGAGCCCAGGGTGGGGGCAGAGGGCTGCAGCCATAGCTGCAGGCTTCGCATTTCCTGGTGGGAACTGAGCAGATGCCACTGGAAGCAGCTCCAGGGCCACCTTTCCTGAGTCCTGGCACCCCCAATCCTCCTCTGTGTGTGCAGCAGCAGGCAGGCTGTGGGGCTGAGTGCCATGGGAGGTGGCAGTGGGTGCCATGCCATGCTGTGCCATCCCTGAGGTGCTGCTCTGGCACTCACCATGCTTCACAGTTTGGGATGGTCTCCAGTTTGGTCTCCCGGGATGCCCTCCACGCTCGTTCCCGGTCCTCGTTCCTGACAGGGACACAGAAAGGTAGTCAGGGGCATTGGGGGGGTGCACCCAGAGCCCCACCTTGACCCCCTGACCAGCCCTGGCTACTGAACTTCCTCAGTGGGCACCAGCACCCCCCCCACACACACCCAGATCCTCCCCAGCAGCACCCTGGCTCCTTGTGCAACTTTGCTGGCACCATGCAAGGGTTTCCTGCCCCTGGGCACTGCTGTGGCCCTGCTCCACCACCCAGGACGTGTGTCAGGGCCAAGCCAACATGGCCACAGCTGGCAGAGGTCAGTGCTGGTGTGGCCCATGGTGGCAAAGCCATGGTGAACCACAATGAGGCAACAGCAATAAATAAAGAAATAGGGGAGGATGCAGGCCCAGGGCTGTAACCACTGGGGCTCAGCACCATGGAGGACTTGGTCCCTGTGCCACAGAACCAGAGGATGGTGGGGGGCTGGAAGGGATCTCTGGAGGTCAGGGTGTCCAACCCCCCTGCCAGAGCAGAACCACCTAGGGCAGGTCCCACAGGAACACATCCAGACAGGTCATCATCTCCAGCTGGTGACAGCCCCAGGCAGCTGGTGGCCAGGGCAGATGGGGAAATGGAAGGGGCTGGACCCTGCAGCCAGCACTGGTGCAGCACAGGGTGGCAATGCCAGGGCTGAGGGGTGCTGATATCTCTTGTCCCCCCATCCTTTATCCCCAGGGGTTTTGGCAGTGTAAGGGGAGAGCAGCCTCCAGCCAACTTCCCTCAGGCCCTAGAATTTCAGTGCCCAGCCACGACCACAGCTTCCTGCTTGCAACACCATCCTGGCCAACAGTGCCAACTTCTCCCCCTGGCAGCATGGGCGAGCCTGTGGGCACCTCCCTGCCCACAGCAGCCCCAGGGCTTGCTGCCTGCCAGACCCAGAATGGTTGGCACCAGGCACTGCTTGCTCCAGGAGTGGGTTACAGGAAGCATTTCTGTCCTGGCTCTTGCAGAGATGGAAGAGGGACACAGGGAAGGGTGACCCTGGCCATGGCCAAATGCCACCAAGCCCTGGGCAGCATCCAGGAGGAAGGTGTTTGCGACAGGCTGCAAAATGCCACCCTCACTGCCTTGCAGATGTGAGGAGTTGAGATGGGATCAGGCAGAATGGGGCCCAAGGACACAGTGGGGGCTTGCAGAGAGCTGAGGATGTGCTGGGGTCTGCACAGGGCTCAGCTCCATCTTCTGTTGCTCCTCAAGCTCAGCACTCAGTGGCTGTGAAGCCCAAAGCTGCTGCAGAGCCTGAAGCCATCAGCAGTCTCAGAGTGGGTCAAGGGTGAGGATGGAGGAGAGCAGGCAGGCCCTAGGCTGTCCAGAGGGTAAGGAGCTGAGGATCCCCAGAGAGGATGGGAGATACAGCCCCAGGCAAGCAGCTGCTTCCATCCTTGGCTTTGGGCAGCATGGGGAGGCCAGGGCTGGACTCTGCACCCAGTGTTCCAGGGCAGGGCTGCCCAGGAGGACTCCCATCCACCTCCCACTTTTTTCTCTGTGTATTTCAGAAGGTTTGGCTGATAGGCAGGAGTTAGGTGCACCAGGGCTCGGCTTGGGTTCCCCAGGCTCCCCATCAGGGAAAGATCAACTCATGGCACTGCAGATGTTTATCTGCTCCATCATTTGCCCCTTCCTGACCACAGCAAAGCAGCTCTTCTGCTCTCAGCTTCCAACCAACACAAGCACACAAGTGGCCCAGAGGCTTGGCCTGGGGCCAGCTCCATCCCAGCCACCCTCCAGCATCCACCCACTGTCCTTGGGCAGCACTGAAGGGCTGTGGAGCACCCAGGGGTGGGGGATGCTGAGGGACCCTAGCTCCCTTAAACCAGCAGCAGCTGTGTCCAAGAACTAGGTGCTGCATGAAGCATGGAGGACCAGCAACA
This sequence comes from Indicator indicator, assembly GCF_027791375.1. Classification (NCBI taxonomy): domain Eukaryota; kingdom Metazoa; phylum Chordata; class Aves; order Piciformes; family Indicatoridae; genus Indicator; species Indicator indicator. The sequence goes on along the minus strand of NW_026539252.1, from coordinate 40,976 downwards.
TGTGGGCACCTCCCTCGCTTCTGGGACCTTTGCCTCCTGGAGAGCTGGGTGGGGGCCGCTCAGCAGCCCCGGGGGAGCCCTGGGCTGGGGTGCTGGGGGGCTGGGACATACCATGAGCAGCTGCAGCAGCAGCACCAGCAGAAGCAGCAGGCGTTGGGGCGCTGGTTGCTGGCAGGGGGCACTGTGCTCGGAGAAGTCTCATGCCGGGACATCGGAAGGGAGGTCTCTGCGGCGGCGGGTCCTGCGTGCTGAGGGCAGGAGGGGCAGGGAGCAGGTGAGCAGGACGCTGAGGAGCAGCCCCCGCCCCGCGCAGCCGAACGAGGGACCCCTTGGGCAGCGACCTGCTGTGACTTGCCTTTGGCTCCCCTTTGCCACCTTGGCCCCCAGCCAGCCCCAGACGGTCACCAGCTCACCTGCGTCCCAGCCTCATACACGGAGGGAGGGGTTGGGTGGTGCCTTGGGGGCTCCTCCGCTGCTCTCCACCGCTGCCAGCCCGCGGGTGAGCCGTGCCCAGACCCCCCGGCTAAGGTCCCTGCCGCCTGCTGGATGGAGCCTGTGGGGAGGGAGAGCAGCAGAGCCCTGTCAGCCCCACAGAGAGACCCCCAGCTCTGAGAGGCTCCATGCCTGGGAAAGCCTCCTGCAAGGGGCAAGCTGGGGCATGGCTGAGGAGGGGTGCAAGAATAGGGAGGAAGGAAAGGGGGAACAGGGTGGTGGACACTGCCTGCCCCAAGCTTAGGATCACAGAAGGGTTTGAGGTGGGAGAGACCTTGAAGATCATCCAGTCCAAGCCTTAACCCAGCACTGCCAGGGCACCACTAAACCATGGCCCTCACAGAATCACCCAGGCTGGAAGAGACCTCCAGGATCATCAAGTCCAACAGATCATGCAACCCTATCTAATCAGCCAGACCATGGCACTAAGGGCCTCATTCAGGCTTTTCTTTAACACCTCCAGGGATGCTGACCCCACCACCTCCCTGGGCAGCAGCACCACATCTCCACAGCTCTGCAACCCCTCCAGGGATGGGGACTCCACCATTGCCATGGGCAGCCTGGGCCAGGCCTTGACAGCTCTCAGGGGGAAGAAATTGTTCCTCACGTCCAACCTAAATGGCAACTTGAGGCCATTTCCTCTTGTCCTATGGGAGAAGAGACCAAGCCCCACCTGGCTCCAGCCTCCTCTCAGGGAGCTGTAGAGAGCCAGAAGGTCTCCCCTCAGCCTCCTTTTCTGCAGGCTGAACAACCCCAGGTCCTTCAGCAGCTCCTCAGAAGGGACCCAGGACCTCCTCCCACACTTTGGCAGCAGGGGGACCAGGCAGGGTGGGGGTGTCAGCACCAGCCCCGTGCACCCCTGGCCATGCCCCGAGCCATGAGGAAGCTCAGCCAGACCCCAGTGGTGGCTTTGGGCCCGGGATGGGGAAGTCAGAGCTGCTCACACCATCATGTGAGTGGAAGGAAACAGGGCAGGAGGGGGAAGCTGTCACAGCTCCCAGCACTGAGCCATAGCTCCCCACAGGCCAAACACTGGCCCAGTCCTGTCCCTGCTACTTGCCTGTCCCAGCCTGGAGCTGGGATGCTCCTGGGCAGGAGTGGTGCCAGGATGGTGGGCAGGATCTGGGCACAGCCAGCTCTGTCTCCCTGTGCCCTGCTGAGGGTAGGTGGCAGCAATCATGACCCTTCCTCTGCCAGAAGGGAGGGATGGGAGTGGGGACAACAGGCAGGAACAGCCCCCAGCCCCCTCAGCCCCAGCATCCCTGTCTTAGAGTCACAGAACCAGAACTGGTGAGGTTGGGAAAGACCTTTGAGATCACCAAGCCCAGCTGCTCCCCTGGAGCTCATAACCCCACCACTGCTAAGCTTCTGCCACCAAACCATGCCTCTCAGCCCCACATTCCCTTCCAGGCATAGTTACTCCACCTCCTCCCTGGGCAGCCTGTGCCAGGGCTTGAGAACCCCTTCTGAGAAGAAATTCTTCCTAATACCCAACCTGAACCTCCCTTGGCACAGCTTTGAGGTCTGGAGCTGCTCCAGGTCTCATCACCTCAGGTCTGAGTCCCCACACAGACTCAACAAGTGGGATGGAGCTGGGGTGCCAGACCCAGCTGGGGACAGGGCTGTCCCCAAGGGTGAAGTGCCCCTGTCCCCAGCTCAGCCATAGCCTGGCAGCACCTCCCAGGAGCTCCTTGCCCAGGCCCTGGCAAATCCTCCTGCTGGCTGCCATCGCTCCTGCAGCAACGAAAAAGGAGAGAGTCTGTCTCTGGCTCCCAATTGTCCCTATTTATAGCCCTGGCAGGGTGGCTGTGACCTTGTCACCCAGCTGGGCAGCAGGCTCTGCTCCCTCCTGTGCCATGCTGCCCTCAGGTCCACTTAACCCCCCACTTTTTTCCCCTTTCCTCTCCTTCCCTGATCACACCATCTCCTGCCCCTTGTGCCCACTCTTCCCCCTGCCCATCCCTAGTGACATCCTGCTGCCAAGCCAGCTTGTTCCACAGTGCCACAACCACACACTGCTGAGCCCAGAGCTCCTGGCACTAATGGCAGCAGGCAGTGCGGAGGCTTTGGGAATGGGGTGGGCAGGAGGAAAATGTGAAGTTTGGGAATGCCCTGCTCCCTCCCAGCCCCCCCAAAGCAAAGGCAGCCCCATGGGGTGTGAGCAGGAGGAGGTGGGGTGGCCAAGGGACAGGGATGTGGGGACAGCCTGGGGTGGCATCACTCCAGGGGGGCTCCCAGGCACTTCTGCTGCTGGTGCTTGAGCTTGGCCAGAGCAGATCCAAAAGTGGCTGAGGCCAAACACCCTGGAGAGGCTGGGGAATGGAGTGGCACCCCCAGCAAGGGGCATCCCATTGCCAAGGGATGCACTCAGCACCAACCAGGATCAGCTCTCTGTGGCAGCCATCCAGGGTCACCTGAACTGCACCAAGAGCACAAGGAGGAGATGTGGGGCTGCAGAGGGCCCCATAGCACTCAGAGGCAATGCTGCTGTGCTCCACATTGCCACCACAGACAATGCCAGCACAACCCAGACTGGCAGCAAAAAGCAGTGCCCAGCAGGCTCCAGACTGACACTGAGAGGCCATGCCAGCCCAATCCAGACTGGCACTGAAGGGCAATGCCAGCAAGCTCTGGATTTGCAAGGCTCATTTCACCCCTCTGCACCCCTTAAAACCCACATAGCCCCCCCAGACCGCCACACCAGTGGGGCCCATGTGCCATGGGGCTCTTTCAAGCTGGGCACTGATGCCAGTGGATAAGGAAGTGCCCATGGGCAGCAGAGGCTGTGAGCAGTGGAGGGAAGAAGGCACACATGTGAAGCTCTGAAAAGAGGAAGGATGACAGAAAGGAGACATTTGCCCAGCAGAGAGAAGAGACACCCCAAAAGCTGCCATCACCCAAACCCCATCAGCTCCCCAAGCATCTCTGTGAGCTGCAGCACCCAGCCTGGAGTCCCTGTGTGCTGGGTGTCCCCAGGTCATGCCAGCTCACATGCCCATGACATCCCCACTGAGCCTGGCACTGCCTTGTCCTCTCCCTGAATGGAGGGGGACTCCTTCATGCCACAACTGGACCAGATGGGGACTGCCCCAAAGGGCTTTTGAAGGGAAATCTTCCCCTTCCACCAAGCTGCTCCTTGCTGGGGCACTGGGTCCCAGCTGCCTCACATGTACCACCCTGTGCCCAGCCCATCCCAGGCAAAGCAGTCATCAAAATCACCCTGTGCCAGCTGCAGTGGGAGATGTGGCATCAGGGTGCCCACGCAGCAAAAGCCACGGTGATGGCAAATACTGGGCACAGGTCTGACATCCCTCCCCACTTCCCATTTCCCTGAGCTGGGCACGATGCCCCCAGCAGCATAGCATCCCTCTCCAGCCACCTCTACCTCTGCAAAGTGGGGCACAACCCCCAGTGTGGGAGCATCCCTGGCACAGCCTCCAGCGTCCCCTCCTGCCTGGCTGGTGGGAGGCCCACGGGAGTGAGGGGAGCTGGTGGTGTGTCCCTACCTGTGGTGTGTCCCTACCTGTGGGCTAGCCATGGTGCGGTGGCGGTGCCAGCCAGGGTGACCCCGGCCGGCTCAGGGGGTGCTTGGTATTGCCAAGGCTGCCAGCTCTGAGGGCAGGGAGATGGGAGAGAAAAGCAGAGAGAAAGAGAAAAGCAAAGTGTCTGAACATCCTCTGACAGGAAAGGGAGTGGTAAGGGAAGTGGCAAAGTCACCCGAAGACCTTTTTTGGGAAAGCCCCAGCTGCTCTCCTCACCACTCTGCCTGCGGCTGGGCACCCCCATGGGCATGCAGTGGGGCAGAGCTAGCTCCACGGGCAGCCAAGCCCAGTCACCCTCCTGCTTCCCACCCCTTCCTTGGATCTGCTGGCTCCCAGAGTTGCAAGAGCAGCCAAGCAGAGCTTCCTGGCTAGGGCAGGCACCAACTAGATGCCAGGTATCTTGGAGATAACTGGGGCACACCAGCACTGGACCACCCCTGTGGCCAAAGAATTGGCCAATGTGGCATCCCTGAGGGATAGCAAGCAGGATTGGTCCCCAAAGTGGCCCCTGGCACCCGGCTGAGGCTGCTTTGATGTGAGCACACTGTGCCCAGGCATGCCCGGGGCTCCAGCGCTGCTTGTGGGGTGAGGACAGCGGCAGCCGGGTGAGCAGCGAGGGTGAGCAGCGAGGGCAGGGAGCCGGTGCCCGGGGCTGGGCTGAGTCAGAGCCTCCCAGCAGCACGGTGGCTGTGATGTGCCAGGCCTGGCTCCCTTGGCTAGGGCTGACTCACTAACAAAGTTGTTTGATTTTTTTTTTTTTTTTAGCCTCTTCAGGAAAAGTGAAAAACCCCAAACAAACCAGAAGAGAGGAGCAAGACCAGACTCCAGCCTCTGGCTCCTTCATTCCCTTTGCCCTTGGCACAGTGGTGGGTAGGGGATACCCAGCCCTGGTCCTGCATCAGAGACCCAAACTGGTTTGTGGTCTTTGCTGGCAGCTGCCCCCACTCTTGGGCAGGTAGAAAAGGGGAGAAGGAGGGAGGGGGGGGGGGGAATGGCAGCACCCCCTGCATGCTCCCCAGGGGCTGCCAGGCTGGGCCAGGCACCCAGTCATGGCACATGTCCATTATCAGCCTGGCCCAGCACCCCACTTGGCACAGCTGCTTCCCTCTCCTTTCCGGGGGACACTGAGCTCTTATCTCCTCTCTTCCCAGCACCCAAGCCCCCACATGGTCAAGTTGCTGCTGTCCTCAACTCCACTCCATCTGGATGGAAACCTCCCTCCCCAATACCCCAAAGTCACCCTCTGCTTTGGCACCTCCTTTTCCTGCTGGCACCCACCCCACCAGCTGACTCTGCTTGCAGGCTCCCAGCAGCACCTTAGTTCCACTCACCTGAACCTCCTTTATTTAGGTGGTTTTCCAGGCTGCCCTTTGCTGCAGCTCAGGGAGCTGGAAGCTGCCAGGATGGAACCATGCTCCTAGGGGCAGCATCCCCAGCTTGCCAGCCTTGGGGTGCCCACCAGCACGGAGGTTATTCTTATCCCCCAGCCATATGACAAGCTCTGCACTTCAGGAGGAGCCTTCCCCTCGTGGTTTATGGTTCAGGAGTGGGAGGGCTGCTTTGCTGCTCATCACAGACACCCACAGGCACCTGTGGATGGACCCTCCCCAGCACAGCTGAGACCCCAGGGAGCTGCACAGGATTTGGCCTCTCTCTATACCTCAGAGGAGCTCCAAACTCCACCACCTGTGAGCGCAGCCACGCTGGACCTGCGCAAGCAGCGCTGAGCAAACCCTGCTCCTCCTTGCTGGACTCTCCAGCTTCCAGCCTCCAGCTCCCATCCTCCTCCCTTCCCTTCTCCCGGGAGCGGCCAGCACCTCCGACCTCTGCCAAATTTGTCTGGCACCAGCCCCTGGGCGCAAGCAGCCACGGGCCAGCCCCGCAGGCAGCCGGGGTGGGTGGGGGGTGACGGGGAGCTGGCACCCCCTGGCACCCCGGCTGCTGGGGTTACCCCGTGGGCAGGCAGCGCCGCCGAGCCCCGCAGCTGCCGGCCGCCCCCGCAGCCTGCCCCAGCCACCTGCCGCTGCGCAGGAAGTTTTAGGAGCTATTTTTAGCCCTGGCTTTTCCACCTCCTTTCAGCAATCTGCTAGAAAAAGACCAAAGAGGTGAGACCTGAGCCCCCCCCTCCCCTCCGCGACTCTGCAGGGATGGGGCTGGGCTCACCCCGGTATGAGCGGCACGGAGGTGCCAGCGGCCCTGGGCTCCGGGCAGGTTGGGCTCCAAGGGTCCCACCAGGACGACGGGGTGGTGGCGATGCCCACGTGGCTGTACCCGGCCGTGTCCTTGCCACCACGACAAGGGAGTGGTGCTGATAATGCCACAGCTGTGCCCCTGCACGTGGTGGTGGCAAGCAGATGCCTCTGGGGGAGATTCTCTGCCCGGCAGTGATTTTCCTATCATCTGGGAAGGCTGGTCCTGGGCATGGGAACTGGGAGATGCTGCAGCATGTCCCAACACCTCCTCAGGCCTTCCACCTCCCCTGCTGGGATGAGGAAGATGCTGAGGACAATGAGAGCAGCCTGAGAGAGGATCTCATGAATGTCTATAAATACTTGAAGGAAGAAGGGGCCAGGCTCTGCTCAGTGGTGCCCTGTGATAGGACACAGGGCCATGGGCACAAACTGGAACTTAGGGAGCTCCACCTCAACATGAGGAGAAACTTCTTCGCCGTATAGGTGACAGAGCCCTGGAGCAGGCTGCCCAGAGAGGCTGTGGGGTCTCCTTCTCTGGAGACTTTCAAGAGCTATCTGGATGCATTCCTGTGTGACCCACCCTGGGTGACCCTGCTCTGGCAGGGGGGTTGGACTCAATGATCTCCAAAGGTCCCTTCCCACCTCTACCATTCCATGATTCTGTGATTCTTCTCTGGATCATCCATCTCTACTCCCTGTCCCTCTCCTTGGTGTATTTCTGTACCTAGCATCCTCCCAGCCAACTCCCACCATGAACCCTCCAGAAAGGACCACATGAACCTCTCCAGAACCTGCAAGAAAGAGGTGAAGCAGACCCACAGCTCCATCCTGGTTCAGATGGTGGTCACCATGAGCTGCTGGCTGGCACGGTGTGCACATCACTGCCAGCACCTTCCCCTCCAGCCCTGCCTTTTGCACTGAACTGGGAGTTAATTATTTGACAGCACAGAAATAGCACCCCACAATCAACTGGGGGATTTAATAAGGCAAGCCCTGACAATTAGTTTTCTACTAGTGAAGGTATCACAGCATCGTTAAGGCAGACTCCTGTGAAACATCTGATAATGATCCATGTGAAGGGAGAAGAAAGATCACAGAAATCAATACCCAGCAGGGGCTGAGCCACATAGAAGGAGCCCAGCAGCTGATGGGAGGGAAGGGAAGAGGAAAGGGAGGAATAAGGCAATGAGCTGGGTGGGTGCTCCTCATCTGAGTGGTCCTGACTTGCTGATCCCCATCCTAGTGCAGATCGTGGGTATCACATCACAGAGGAGGTCAATTAATCAGTGGTAGTTTTTAATCACCACAGTAAGGGTGATGAGGCACTGGAATGGGTTGTAGAGGTGTTCAAGGCCAGGCTGGATGAGGCCTTGAACAACCTGGGCTGGTGGGAGGTGTCCCTGGAAGCACTGAGGATCAGATGAGGAATTCCCCTCCCAGGAAACCAGGAACCAGACAGAGAATCAGCCTGGGGTGAGGATGAAGAAGAGGGACCCTGCCTCCCCAGGAATCAGTCTCAGGGGGGTCCCTTCCTGCAGCTCTGGGTGCTCCCCAATGTGTCTGGCAGGTAATTTGCTGCCCAGCCCCAGCACAAGACCAACCTCCCCCCAGCTGCCTCCACTGCCTGGGCACAGGGAGGAGCTTTGCGATCCTGGGAGCTGGCTCTCCAGCCACACTCCCTGCCCAAAGCATGGCCCTGAGTGGCATTGATGTGGGCAGGGCAGGGCGGAGCCTGGCAGCCAGCTCAACCAGTAGTGGGACTGGCTGGGGCCATGCCAACATGAGGGCTGGCAGCAAGGGGGACCAGCCCCCAAATGGTGCACCCTGGAGATGTTTGCCCACCAGTTTATTTGCCTGGGCAGCACCAGGTCCTGCTGCCTGCATGCTGCCAGCCCTGATAGATGCCTTTTGGGGTCTGGCTTCAGGCAGAATGCATCACTGTGAGCACCCAAAGCTGGGATGTCCTCTGGACTCAGTGCCACCACAGGGCCTGGGACCACAGCTTGCAGAGCCAAACTTTTGCTTACACTTCCTCCCACATCAGACCTTGGGCCTGTGTTAAAATAGTGAGGAGACTGAGAAAATAGCCCTGCAGGAGTCTGGACTGCACGCAATACCCAGGGAAAGGCTGATGAGGTGACCTGATGCCCTGTCCCATCTCCAGAGCATCCCAAGGGACATAGGTGGCCCTGGTACTGTGGTCACAGCAGCCTCACCAGCATCAGGGCAGCAGCAATGCCCTGCCCCAGCTGTGCCAAGCAATGGGGAACTCTGTGAGCAACTCCTGTCCTCCAAGACCAGCCACAGCAGTTATGTAAAAACCCACCAAAGGGGAAGAAAGGCAGCAGGGTTCAGCTTGGCCATCCCTGGGGAGGAGCTGGCAGCACAGGGAGGAAGGAAGCATTGTCACCCTGCATGGGCCCTGTGCCACAGAGGTGGCCCCTGGCCCTGGGCAGTGTCAGGCAGCCCCAGCTCCAGCAGAAGATGGATGGGACAGCAGCAGCCTGGCCATGGCTGGATGCCCATGGCAGTAACTCTGGGCTCAGATGGCTGTAGTGGCCCTTGCTGGGGATCTTGGTGAGCTCCCTGATGGGACAGCTCATGGTGATGCCTTCACCAAGCCCCTGGGATGCTGCAGGGCTAGACTGAACCCCTGGAGCACACAGAAGCTTGCCTGGCACCACTGCCACAGCAGCACATTTCCTCAGCCCCAAATGCCCTTTGTGAGCTCTCTCCTCAGGGTGAAGCCCACTCCAGGCTCACAGGCAGTATCTTTCCTTGTTTTTTTTTTCTCTTGTTTTCCAGGGCTGGCTCAAAGCTTTCCCTTCCTTTTCAGTGGTTCCTGCCTGCTAATGCCAATCTGTACCTGTTTGCTCTTCTCCTGCCCTTTGCACTGCAGCACTGCTTGGGCATTTGCCTTCTGTCAGAGCAAACGACTCCAGCCCTGGCTGGGCTCATGCCTGCAGGATGGGCAAACTCAAACCCTTAATCCCAACCCCCTTTGCTGGCTCCCTGATCCCCTCTATACCAAACCACCAGCAAATCCAGCACTGGAAGTAGGCTGCCAGTGCACCCACAGCCTGTCCCCTGCACCCAGAGCCACAGCCGGGCATGGGGACATCGAGGACTCTGCTCCTCCCATGCCCATCCCATTGCTGCTCTGGAGCAGGCAAGTGCTGACAAGCAAGTGTGGAGTGTGGCAAAGCTGGGCCCCCAAACCCAGTGGATCTCTACAGCCTGAGCAGAGAGCCCTCAGAAGGTCAACTGAGGCTGTTTCCAAAGTGGTTAGAGAACTGGAGGGCAGCTGGCTCTGCAGCCCATTCATGCATCATCCTGCTGTCAGGAAACCCCCTTTTTTCCATGTCTGAGGTGAATGTTAAAGCTGAACCCCAAAGGACTTTGTTGTTGGGTTTGCTTCTGCTCCACCCTCCCCTCGGTGAAATCTCTGCTTCCACATGGCCAAAGGCAGGAGGTGCTGCAGGACAGGGGAGCAGCAGAGTGCTCCCTGCCTCTCCCAGGAAATCCATCCCAGGTGGCTGAGGTCCCACAGACTCAGAAGAGCCATCGCCCTCCCTGTCCACCCCAGGGGCTGGGGAGGTGAGAACTCACAGGCAGGAGGTCCTTGTGACCAGGCCCCTCCTAAAGGAGGAACCCAGTGGATTGCAAGCCAAAAATAATAGAAATAAAAATCATTCTTTGTGCTCCCAGAGAGGGCTTTGGCAGAAGGGCCAAGGGTCGATCCAACCCCAGGAGCTGCTGCTGTGTTCTGCACATGCTCTGGATCCAGCAGGAGCCAGCACCGTGCCTTGGCTATAACTTCACCCCAAAGCCACCATGCCCTGTGCCCTCAGTTCCCACACACCACCTGGGCTGACCAGGGGGCTGTGAAGGGGACTCAGGCCATGGCTCATGGACCAGCACAGCCCCAGATCACCCCAGAATCTGGTGGCTCCTGCATCACTTTCACAGCTGGATTTAAAGCATTTGGTCCCTGCAAATTACGGGTGTGCTGAAACCCTGCCTGCTGATGGAGCTGTCTGCTGCAAACAACACTGTGGCTCAGTGCTACTGTCACAGCAAATTCTGGGGACTTCCTGCAGGTCACACTCCCAGTGCTGCATGGGGTAGCTCATGGAGAAGCAGCTGGGAAAAGAAATGGGCTGGCTGAGCCCAGGAGTGAGGGACAGGAGCGGGAGAGGCCATGTGGGGGCAGGGTGGTATGGAAAGGGAGATGCTCATGGTGCTGGCTGTCTGATCCCTGAGCTGGTCAGAGCAGAGGTGGTGATGGCCACCACAGAGCTTCCCAATCTGCAGCAGGGCTGGTGAAGTCCCTGTGAGCTGGTGAGTTTGGTTTCTTCCCCTCTTACACCATAGATGATGTCAGACACTTGTCCCTGATCCTGTACTCCTCAGGCAAATCCCACCTGTGACAAGCTAGGGGACAGAAATAAGCAGTGCTGGGGCTCAGTAGCTTTTCTTCCCCCCAGACTAAGAGGCAGCTCTGGAACAATGTTTCTCACCAACTGGCTTTAGCTCCAACCTCATCTGAAGAGCCTTTGCAATGCAATTCACCAAGAGATGTGCAGGGACAAAGAAGGAACTGAGGAACAGTAAGCCTGGGTGAAGGCTGTAGGCACCAGGGCTCCCCTGGCAGCTGCCCTAGTCCCAGGCAAGAGCCCAAAGTGCCCAACCCTGCAAGTGTGTGGTATGGATGTGACGATGCCCACCGTGGCTGTGCTGCTTTCGGGGTGCTCAGGCACCCCAGAAACCAGACTGAGGAGCAAAAGGAGCTGCAAGGGAAAGGCTTTAAAACGTCCTGCAGGATGACTTGGGAGCGGTGCTGGCACTGAGTGTGGCTCTTACCCCTCCTGAGTTGACTTTGCAAAATGATTTTAGCCCAGGGATGAAAATGTGGAACCAAAGAGGGAGGCCCTAGCAGCGTGAGCTCATGCTCTGTAGAGGCTGAGCAGCAGCACTGGAACTGCTTTGCCACCCTGGACCTGTTGCTCTCAGGAAAGAACCCTGAGCCTGGAGCTCACCCTGCCCTTTGCATGAGCCGGGTAGAAACTCAAGGTGCTGCTGCTCAAGTCCAGCCTAAAAGTGAGACTACAACCAAAGAGAAGCCAAGATGGGAGAGGATCCACTTTGGAAGGGGACAGAGCTGTGCTGTTCCCACACCTCGGGCAGCCTCAGCACTAATTACTCTGCTGAGGTCTTTGTCTCCTTTGCCGTCTCTGGGTTGGAGTTGCTTTATCTGATGCTCTGCCTTCAGTTCCTTCTTTCTTTTTCTTTTTTTTCCTTAGTAACCATCTCCAAATGGGCACCAGCACCCAGGCTGAGACAGATTGGTGTCACCAACTCCCTGCTTCCCCACTGGAATCCCTCGAGGTGGGGCTTGTTTAATTGCTGAGGAACACGACTGTATTTTGATCAGCCGCTTGAGTCACTGGTGGGGAAGGGCTGATGCGGAGGAGCGAAAATCCTTGTAGGGAAATCTGATGTGGAGCTTTCCCTTGGGAGATGCTCCGAAATATGTGCCCACAGGGGTGACCTGTTTTCCCAAAGGAAATGGTATCCAGCAGGCCAGCCAGCACCACGGGCTCTGCTCATCCAGCAGGACCACGGGAGGAGAGTCTCCATCCACGGCGATGGTGGAGACGCATCCAGAGGGGAACCAACTCCCCTGGCAGCAGGGAAATCCCTCCCACTCACTTAACACTTTTTGTTTAGTTTCTTAAATAAGGCCATGGAGCCCTGCCAGAGCAGCCTCATGGAAGTGGCACGGAGAGAGGGAGCCTCCCGCAAGAACCTCTCTGTGCCCAGAGCCACGACGCGATCCACACGTGGAGCAGTTCCACCGCCCCCTCCATCCTGGGCACTGAGTGTCTCCATCCAACTCCTTGGCCATGCTGCTGATGGAGGATGTGGTGAGGACCAAAGCCCCACCATCACCCTCATCTCATTCAACCTCCCCAAGCCCCAGCCAGCCAGGCCAGGGTTCGCATTGCTGGGGCTCTCCAAGGAGCCCTGGCACCCCTCTGCACTGGGAGCCACCTGGGAGGGAGCCAGCCCAGCTGAGCTGCTGCTCAGATGCTCCAGCATCGCCCTGGCTCCCACCTGTGGGTGCTGGGATTGCCGGGGAGGCCTCTGAGGCAGGGGAATCCTCGCTGCAGCTCCCCACCCCCTGACTGGGCAAGCCCCAGTGCAACCAGCTCTGCGGCTGGAGGGTGATGCCCCCCTCCTTCCTCCTCCTCGCAGGAGCCCTGCCCTCCTCCGGGGTGATGCGGCGGGAAGGGGAGGAGGACCCTCCCTGCTCGCTTGCTCGGGGTCCCCACGGTGCATCCCACTGCCTCCCACCCCCCAGCCTCGCGCACGGGGCCGGTGACAGGCAGCGGCCGGACACACGGACGCACACACAGACAGACAGACACAGCCCGACCTCTCCATCAACCCCAGCGCTCGGGTGGGAGCCGAGCAGGGGAGACACGGGCGGGGACAAGAGGGACACCGTGAAAAAAGGAGGATGCCAGGGGTGGGGGGAGCGGGGTCCGCCCGTGGGGAGGAAGGGAAAGGAGGGACGGGGCGATGGGCGAGTCTCCGAGGGTGGGGGGGTGTCTGTGTGTCCTCTCCCGCCGCATCCCGGGGTACTCACGGGCCGGGCATCCGCGCTGCTGCCTCCGCCACCGCCCCGCCGCCCCCCGGCCGCCGCCTCTGCGTTGCCTCCGGGTTCGGCACCGGAGGTAGAGGAGGGAGAGGCAGCGGGAGCACAGCGAAGCCGAGCGGCTGCACTGCGCAGGCGTCCCCCGGCCCCTGCGATTGACTTCCTAAAGCTGTTGCAGCTTTGGCACTTCCTCACGGCAAAACACATACCCAGCGCCGGGCTGGGCACCCGGCCCCCGCCCCCGCCGTGGGAACCCTGCTCCTGGTGTGGGCACCCAGCACTGGCACCGTATAACAGCACCCAGTGCGGACACCCAGCGCTGGCACCATACAACAGCACCCGGCTTGGGAACCCTGCTCCTGGTATGGGCACCCAGCACTGGCACCTTACAACAGCACCCAGTATGCGCCTGGTATGGTCACTCAGCACTGGCACCTACTACATGCCCCCACTACTGGAACTACACTAGTGTCCGGTGTGTGCATCCAGCACTGGCAGCTGCTATGTGCACCTAGCAGAGCAGGAGGTACCCAGCACTGGCACTCTGCACCAGCACCATGTACTGGCATCCCACTGCCGCCGAGTATGGGCACCCAGCAGCAACACCATGCACACAGTACTGGCATGCTGAACCAGCACCAGTACTATGCACCCAATACTGGCATCCTGCATCAGCACTTAGTGCCCAGTATGAGCCTCCAACCGCCTGCACCAGCATCCAGCACCATACAGCAGCACCTATTACATGCACTCAACACCACTGCCATGCACCCAGTGCTGGCGCTATGCATCAGCACATCACACATTGTACCTGTACCCATTGTACTACTACCCCCCTGCACTCTCCGTTAGCACCCAGTACCCAGCTGGCACCCTGCTCCAGCAGTGGAGGTCACTCTGCCCTTGTGGTGTCTTGCCCATGTCTGGAGTCTGAGGCAGGGGTGCCCCTGGAGCTGCCCCTGGGAGAAGCTTTCCCTAACTCAGAAGTTTCTCTGCTTTTTGAGGTTTTTCAAAGGGGGAAGGGGGATTATGGATGGCTAAAAATAAAGGGTGGTAAATTTTTTGTGCTGGTGTTGCCAGCTGGGGAAATGATCCCACTGCATTATTTAAAACCTCATTAAATCCATTTCCCTGGGAGAGACAAACGACCAAGCCAGCGTCTGGCCCAGCCCTCAGGATGTGCTGTCTGCCACATGGAGAGGCCTGCTCGGCCAAAAACACCTCCCCTGACCCCCACCCATGCCAGCATGGAGCTGAGTCCCCCACCCCTAATCCCGCAGAACCTCCTGCTGCTGCAACCCACTCCAGCCCACTCCTGATTTTCCTCCTCTTTATCTACCCAACTCACTCCAGCTACAAAGGAAGGATTTCCCCAAGGACCTCTGAGGATGAAGCAGGATCCTTCCTCCCATTGCAGCTTCTCCAGATCTTCAGAGCAGCTCCAGTGTGGAGTGGTGGCTACCAGGCTGCTCCCTCCCACCATGGACATGGCCAAGAGCCCTTGATTTGCTTTAGTTCTTCACTTCACTGGGAGCTCAGCAATGCTCCTTGGTGCTCCCACATCTTCAGGAGGTGCTTGTGGTGTTTCTTTGGGATTTCTGGAAATCCCCAGGAATGTCTGGGTGTGCGGCTCCTGCTGATTTTGGAGCCAGTCTGTCTCTTCAGGTGATGAAAGCACCAGGAGTGTTTAAGTCACCTTTGTGAATTGGGGAAAAATATTTGGAGCTTCCTAATCACTTACAAAGCAGTGGTGTGAATGAGCAGCCAAACTCACAGCTCCTAGTGCTGCAGCTTGGCCCAGACACCTCCTCTCCCAATACACACAGGGCAGGGAGGGAGATGCTCTGATAACCAGGAGCACATCTCCTTGGGTGAGGAGCAGAATCTCAGAATTGTTGGAAGAGATCTTTAAGATCATCAAGTCCAGCTGTTACCTCAGCACTGCCAGGGCACCACCAAACCATGTCCCTCTGCACCACACAGCTGTGAAACCTCTCCAGGAACAAGGGCTCCACCACTGCTCTGGACAGCCTTGGCCAGGCTTTGACAGCCTCAAGGGGAAGAAAATTTTCCTTGTGTCCAACCTCCCATGCACAACTTGAGGCTATTTCTTCTTGTCCTGTTACTCGTTCCTTGTGAGACCCCCACCTGGCTCCAGCCTCCTTTCAGGGAGCTGTAGAGAGCCAGAAGGTCTCCCCTCAGCCTCCTTTTCTCTAGGCTGAATGCCCCCAGCTCCCTCAGCTGCTCCTCACCACACCTCTTTCTCCAGACCCCTCACCAGCTTCTTTGTCCTTCTCGGGACAGTCTCTCTCTCCAGCCCCTCAATGCCATACTTGGAGTGAGAAGCCCAACACTGAACCTAGGATTGAAGCTATAACCTCACCAGTGCCGAGTTTCAGCCTGGGCTGTGAAGCAGGAGCTGCAGGTAAGGGCTGGCAGTGTCCTGCCCAGGTTCAGAAGCACCAAGAAAGGGCAGGACAGCCTCACCTGAGCCGTGTCTGTGCTAAACGGTGACAGTCGATGGCACAGGTACTGCCTGGGGACATCCCAGGGCAGCCTCTCCGCCTGCTCCCCAGCCATGGGCACATCCTGAGGCTCTCCCACCCAAACGCTTCCGTACCTTTTCCATTCCAGCCACGGACACCTCCTGAGACGCTCCCACCCAAAGCCTTCCACACCTTTTCCATCTCCAGCCGGGTTCCAGTCCCCTGTCCCGGCGCTGCAGTTGCGAGGTTCGCCCGCAGGTGGCGCCCGACTCCACGGGGAGCGGCCTCGGTGGGTTGCGGGAGGTTGGGCAGAGGCGGAGGAGACCCCCCCTGCGATGCTGCCCAGCAGCACTTGGGCATCCGGGGCACCATCCTGTGAGGTGCTGGTGCTGCCTCTGTTTGGTACCCGGTTGGCATTTCCGAAGGGAGAGCACAGAGCGGGGTTTGATGGGCATCGAGTGTTCTGATGATGCCATCCCCGTGCTGGGTGAGTGGGGATGACCTCTGCCAGGAGAGCATGTGCAGCACGGGCTGTGAGCACAGCACAAAGCAAGCACCTGCAGATTTGTTTTCCTCTTCACTCCAGTAACTGCAGGCAGGATGCCACGGAGCAGGAAGCCTCTTTTGGTGAATCCTGGAGTGGTGGGGGTTGGAAGGGACCCCTTGAAATCATCCAGTCCAACCCCCTGCTAAAGCAGGGCACCCACAGCAGCTTGCCCAGGAGCACAATGTCCAGGGGGGGTTGGAGACTCCACAACCTCTCTGGGCAGCCTGCCCCAGGGTTCTGCACCCTCACACCAAAGTTGAAGGCTCCCCACGGGTGTGCAAAGCACCATGTGATGGAGCTGTCCTGTCAACACTTGCTCAACACCCACCTCCAAACCACTCTGCAGCATGGTTCCAGCTCATGTGCTCTGTGAGAGGCTGGCAGGTAAAGACATGGGATGTGTAGAAGCTGCTGAAGTGCTTTACTTTAGAAAAACCTCTCTGACCCAGCAGCTCTCTGGACCTTTTAAAGCTTTCCCAGCATCAGAGAGAGCAGAAGAGGCACACCTACTGGAGCTCAGAGGAAGCAGCAGCACTTGAGCCTTTACAGCCTGAGTGGGAGTTACAGGAGAAGCAACTCAGCTGTTACCCTTCAGGAAGCACTTGTCAGAGCTGAGCCTGTGAAGGTTGTGTTTGTTCTGTCCCTGAATACGAACACCCAGGGGCAGCCTGAGGATGTGGGGAGGAGAGGAGATGCTCACCTCTTGTTGCTGGGTGTGCAAAGAGCTGGCACGTGTGGGGGTGCAGGAGGCAGAGCTGCCCTGGAGAGCAGCCCTGCTCCAGAGTTCACATCTACCCCACATGCCCTGGGCACAGAGCTGGTGTGAGCTGTGCATTCTCACCACAGCACATTCATTCCCTTTTGAGAGACACCTGGGCACCCTTTAAAGGATGGGATGTCAGAATCACATTTCCCAGACTGATCTGGAGTACTTCTGTGAGGCCAGGCTGAAAAAGTTGGGGTTGTTCAGCCTGGAGAAGAGAAGGATTCAAGGAGACCTTCTGACGGCCTCTCAGGGCTTCACCAGGAGCTGCTGTGCCAGGACAAGGGGTGATGGTCTGAACTTGAAGAGGGAGATTCAGGCTGGAGAGAGGGGAGAAATGTTTGACAGTGAGGGTGGGCACAGCCTGGCCCAGGTTGCCCAGAGAGGTGGGAGCTGCCCCATCCCTGACACCACTGCAGGTCAGGATGGTTGTGGCTCTGAGCAACCTGCTCTGGTTGCAGATGTCCCTCTGACTGCAGGGGGTTGGAATGGTCGAGCTTGAAAGGTCCCTTCCAATGCAAACCATTCTGTGACTCTATGATCTCTACCTCAGTGCTCCAGATCAGCTTATCTCCACAGCTCCCCATGACCACTCACATGCTGCCATGAGTAGCATTCTCCTTGGGGTGAGGTTTTCTCTCCAGAGACCTGAAGCGTCAAGGTTGTCTCTCCTGCACCCAAGCTTGAAGATAAAGCAAGAACTTGAAGTTCTGGAGTGTGTGTCTCCACGGGTTGTAGAGCAGAGCTGCAAAGGGTCCTTTGCACCACCAGGAGCAAATTGTATCACACTTAGGAGGCAGAAGGGTGGATGGTTTTGATTTCCTCATGTAACAGAGCTTAGGCAGTCACACTGGAGAGCAGCACACTCATGTTCCTCAGAGTTCTTCTCTTTCAAAGCTTTTAAACCCTTTGGCCAGTTTTATCCAACTGACAGAGCTTGAGAGCTCAGCTCCTGCATGTGCAAACAGTTGGGTAAAAGAATGATCCTTCTGGGGCTGGAGCTGTGAGAAACACCAAGATGCTGTCAGGCTGGATTAGACACTGGAGAATCCACATGGAGCTGGCGTCTGATTGATGCCCAAAGCATGGGAAAAGCTTCAGTCAAGGTTTGTGCCCTCTCAGGCACCCAGGTCAGGCTCCTAGGAGATGCCAGCCTCTTGAAAGCCAGACTCAGTAAATCCTGCAGCTCCCAGAACTGCTTCCTTGCTTTTTAGTGCCAAGCTGGGAGGGGGTGGGCAGGGAGAAGGAGCTTAGCAGAAGGCTTAGCCATAAAGGGCTACTGCTGGGGTTTGGGGATGGGACTGAGAGCAGAACAGGAGCTGCAGCCTTGTAGGCTGTAGCCTGCTTTTGGTATGGTAGAGATCCCAGAATCCCAGCATGGTGAGGGTTGGACCTCTGGAGCTCATCCAGTCCAACCCCGTGCTCCAGCAGGGCACCCACAGCAGCTTGTCCAGGAGCACAATGGCCAGGGGGGGTTGGAAGCTCTCCAGAGGAGACTCCACAACCTCTCTGGGCAGCCTGCTGCAGGGCTCTGCACCCTCACACCAAACAAGTTTCTTCTCCTGTTCTCCTCCTGCTTCCACTTTGTGCCCATTGCCCCTTGTCCTGGCCCTGGGCACCACTGATAAGACTCTGGTCCCAGCCTCTTGCCCCCCACAGGCCCTTTAGCTCTTGCTGAGCATTGTTCTGATGCCCTCTGGGGCTGCTCCTCTCCAGGCTTTCAGTCCAGGGCTCTCAGCCTTTGTTCCTTACAGAGATGCTTCTCAGAATCTTTGTAGCTCTGCTGGACTCTCTCCAGTAGTTTCCTGTCCTTCTTGAACTGGGGAGCTCAGAACTGGACCCAGTACTCCAGATGTCCTCCCTGAAGGAATCACTGCAAATTACCAGCACTGCTGGCAATGGCACAAGCTGTACCCTGGGTGCCACATTGCCACTGCTGCTTTCTCCTGGGCCTCTCAGTGATCTCCTGACCCTCCCAACTCCCCTCACTCTTTGCGAGATGGCGGAACAGTTGTTTTGAAGGATGTCAGACACAAGTTTGAAGCAGTGACAAAAAGGACAACACTGAGGTGGATGGACTGCTGGTTACTGATGGCTGAAATCAAGGCAGGCAGAGACCTGGAGCTGTGCCCTTTCCCTGATCACAAGATGGGCAATGGAACAGTATAGACCAAATCCAGCCTGTTCAAACTTATGTTAGGTAAAGCATCTCTGGCTTGTTCAAATGCTGAAGGGCACTTTGGAGACCTTCTACCTGTACAGATCAGCATGGTTTGATCTGGGCTCTGCACAAAAGCCCACAGGGAGGTGGAACAGCTCCTGCAGGGATGCTGGAGAAGCAGTGGGAAGTCTTTGTCTGCAGGGGATGTAGATGATCAGAGATGGGAAGAGTGTATCTGAGGGGAAGGTTTGAGAAGTCAAGGTCAGATATCTCTAAGGAAAAGACTTTGCAGAAGAGGGGAAGGTGAAGATGACCTTTGTTGTATAATGTGGCCTGAGAACCAGACACTCTGCTTTTGATTCTACTTACATGAAAAGCATCTCCCAACACTTCCTCAGCTCTGCATTGTTTGGGAGGCAGTTCATTAGAAATCTGCTCTGTTGAATAGCAGAGTGATGAAGCTTTGTGCTCTCCATTTCCTCCATCTGAGCTGGAAAGTATTTTTCTCACACAGTCTCAGCCTTGAGCAGTAATAACAAAACCACAAATGTCTGCTGCAGTTCTTTATTTGCAGGTTGGACTCCTCTGTGGACAAGAGTGTGCATGGCCTGCTGCCCACATGGCAGCAGACACAGAAAGTGATGGTTTGAGTGTGTCACCAAAGAGCATTCAGGTATCCCTGGCTGAACACAACAAGGGCCAGGGCTCCTTGTGCAGAACTGCTCAGACCTTTGAGGTTTTTCTCACTTGTGCTCAGCTGAGGACAACTCTAAGCAGAACAAGTTTTGTAGGTGGTTTTGGGGTTAGAACCATAAAAATCTCTGTTTCTAATTGATCATGTGACACTGAAATGGGTAAAGCTTTGTTCCAGCCTGATTTATTCAAAGATTCATAGAATGCTTTGGGTTGGGAGGACCCTTGAAGATCATCTAGTTCCATCCCCCTGCCATGGGCAGGGACACCTCCCACTAGCCCAGATGTGTGTGCAGCTCCAGAGCAAACACAATCAAATGGAACGATTTCCATTCCCATTTCCATCTCCATCTCCATCTCCATCTCCATTTCAATTTCCATTTCCATTTCCATTTCCATTCTCATTTCCATTTCTATCTCCATCTCCATCTCCATTTCCATTCCTTTCTCCATTTCCATCTCCATTTCCATCTCCATCTGACATGAGTAAGACCTTGGGCTAACTCATGTGGCCAACCTTCCTGTTCCTCCAGCTCTTCCATGTTGCAAGCACTGAAGGGTCATCTCCTGTAGCTGAAGCTGTTGCATGGGCTGGAAAATCATTTATTTAGCAATTTGTTTAACTCAGTAGCTGAACTGTTGGCTGTTCCTGGTCTTCCATCCCAATCCATCTGCTGTCTTGACTTCTAAAGTGTTCCTCAAAGTTTCAGGGTCTTCTAATAAACATTCCATCTCCTTCATCTTCTACTGTGGCCTCTAAGTGCCCCCTGTAAAACTGAAGTGGTGTGAGGTGATGCTCATGTGCTAGGTCCACAGTTCTGTCTGCTGGTATCTTCACTTCAGTCCAGGGCAGTAAAGAAGTAGGAATATTGATGTTTTCTCACTTGCGCTTCTTCTTTCTGCAATGGATGTGGGACAGAGGGAAGGTATCTTTTGACATCCCTACATCTTGAGATGTTTTTTCACTAGAGAAGTAAAAATGTCCAAAATAAGAACCTGTCCCCTGCCTTGAAATGCTTGGTCCAATGTGGGAGGCCTCATTTCTGAAGGGAAAGGCTTCATTTTCCCTCAGTCTTGAATCAGTCTTGGCTTTCCCTGCTCTTCCTGCTGGAAGAGGAAGGGAGAGCTGATGGATGAGGACTCATTTCCTCCAGGTCCCCAAGCAGCCATAAGGCAGCACCAAGGTTCAGTTGCCATGAGCCCAAATGGCATGTGCCCTGGAGGTCCCATGTGAAGTGCCTGCAGCACCTCTGTCCTGCTGCTAGCTGCAACCTCCCAACTGCTTCTCCTGCACTCCTGGAAATGGGTGTTAGGAGAGGTCTGAGCCTGAAGTGAGGTCTGAGCCAGAAGTGAGGTCTGAACCTGAAGTGAGGTCTTCTCCAAGACCTGTGCTGCAGACAGGCTTAAAAGTATCCCTCGAATGAACTGAGTGAGGAGCTCTGTCCGACGTGCTCCTGGCTAAGGTGGAGGCAGCTGTTTGCTCCTTCCCCTGCCCCTTTTCTTGGTGACACAGACAGAGGCCATGCAGCTCTTCCCCTGCTCTGGCACAGGGAGGGGCAGTTTCCTGTTTTTGCACAAAATGAGATCGATCCAGGATGCCTTTGTGCTGCTGCTGCTGCTGCTGCTGCTTCTCCTGCTGCTGCAGAGGGACTTGCAGCCTGTGTGGGCTTTGTGGCTTCTACTGCAGCTTTTGTGCTGGCTGCAGGCTCCCAGCTTTTGATCCTCCCTGCACTGCACCACTGCTGGAGCCTGGGGCTGAGATGTGCACCAGGGCCACCCTCTCACCTCTCACTCCAATGATACTGAGGGGCTGGAGAGTGTCCAGAGGAGGACAATGAAACTGGGAGAGGACCTACAGCAGAAGCCTTGTGAGCAGCAGCTGAGGGACCTGCAGTTGTTCAGCCTGGAGAAAAGGAGGCTGAGGGAAGATCTTTTGGCTCTCTACAGCTCCCTGAAAGGAAGAGGTTGGAGCCAGGTGGGGATTGGCCTCTTCTCCCTAGTCACAAATGATAGGAGAAGAAGAAATGGCCCCAGGGGAGGTTTAGGTTGGACATGAGGAACAATTTCTTCTCCTTGAGGGTTGTCAACGCCTGGCCCAGGCTGCCCAGGGCAGTGGTGGAGTCCCCATGCCTGGAGGGGTTTCGAAGCTGTGTAGCTGTGGTGCTCAGGACTGTGGTTTGGTGGTTCCTGTGGCCTGTTCCGGGGTATTTGCAGGCTCCTGGTGCAGCAGCACAGCTCTGTCCTGCTCCAGCTGTTGGGCTGCCCTTCCAAGGCAGCTGCATCTGGCCTGAACATGCCAGGAATCTGCTGCAGGCAGGCAGGAATAAAGTGGAGAGGCACTTCCAGCTGCTGAGGGAGGCAGGTGGGAGGCATAGGAGGGGAGCAGACACAGCCCAGTGTGCCAATCTCTAGTTCTGGCTGCCACTGCCAAGGAACTGATCTTGAGGAGAGGTGGAAAGCAAGCAGCAAGTTGGCTTTGGCCACAGGAGGGAACTGGGCAAAGGTGAGGTGTAATGAAGCTGGCTGACAGCAGAGCTCTGTCCAGAGCAGGGATGTGTTGTGTGCTGCTACACTACATTACACTTTGTTGTTGTGCTTTTCCCTTCCTTGCAGCACCCCAAAAAGCTTCACAAAATGCACTCAGAGTTTCTACTCAAGGGGAGGTTGCTATGTCTGACCCTGCTCACTGGCACAGCCCAAGGCTGGCACAGGGACTGGGATGAGGCTTTTGCTCCCAAGGCACCCAGCTGGGGCCGTGGTGTGCCTCTGCCCAGGGCAACCTGTGAGCTGGGTGGTTGCTGCCTGTGAGAAAGCTGGAGCATGGGGAGGTGAAGTGGCTTTCTGAGGTCACTGAGTGAGTCATGGGTAACTCCAGGAATAGCAGGCAGCAGGCAGGCTCCCAGCTGCTGTACCTATGATTAGTTCTGTTTCTGCTCTCCACTTCTCTCACCCATGGTTTACTGAGTGCATTCCAAGAGCAACTTGCCTGCCAAACTTCCTCCCCTTTCAAACCAGAAATGGACAGATAAGATAGTAGAAGAAATCAGTTTAACTGCTGGTATGTGCACAAACATACCTGAACCCTGTCCAAGTTATCAGCCAGGGAGTTTTGTTTTATTTATTTTTTTAAAATGCTCTTTCAGGGCAGGAGAAATGCCTCCAGTCTCAGAGTGCCCATGGCAGCCTGCTGGCAGGATAGCAGATGATTTGTTTCCTTAGCCAGTGGTCAAAAAGGAGAAAACATTTAAAAAGGCAAGAATCCCACTAAGAGCAGCAATCATGTTAGCCACAGCAGGACCCAGTCAAGTGACTCCAGCAGCAATCCCAGGAAGGCAGTGGGGGAATTGTGGCTCTGGGAATTAGGAGTTTAGTTTGTAAAGCAAAATAAAGCTGAAATCCCAGATAAATGCTGGCTTCTCCCCCGGTGCACTTTCTCAGAATGCCTTAGCTCAAGGTCTTCCCTGAGATCTCCTTCCACCAACCTGCACAAGCCCAGAGTCTCTGAAAAGCCCTAAACAAGTTGCTTTGGCTCCTCATTATTCCTGGGGGGAGCAGAATCTGTCTGCTGTGTCAACTTGGCAGCACCGAGAAGTTAATTCAGGTAGTAGAAGTGGGCTGGGGTCAGTGTCCCATCAAGTGGAAGCATGGCAGTGGCATGAGTGCCCAGAGCTGCTGTGCTGGATCTGCCAGCCTGCTCCTAGAGTGTGGAGATAGTGACCTGAGCTGTCTAAATTCCCTCAGACTGCCCTTTGTCCTGGAGCAGGGGAGGGGGTGTCCCTGTACCCTTGCATCCCATCACTTCCTGCCTCTGTCTGCTCATTCCTTTCTTCTCTGTTTTCTTCTTTTACTGTTTCCTCTCCCCCCCTCCCCCCTTTTTTTTAATTCCATTTGCAATGTTTTCATTGTTTCACAGTTCTCTTCCTGCTCTGCCTTTGGAGGTGATCTGCTGTGTAAGACATGCAGAAGCTGCTGCTGCTGGCAGGAGGCCCCTGGAAGAGCAGGGAGGTGGCTGGGTCACTGGGCTGCTGTCTGAGCCTCAGAATGCAGCCCTGAGCTTTCCTCTCAGCTGTGGCAGCAGGGAGCTGCCTGATCTTTGACCAGGAAGGATCCAGCATTGTGTGGTTTTCTGTGTTTCTTCTCTTCTCTGCTTTGCTGGAGCCTTCCCAAGCTTCTCTGGGTCCTTAGCAGAGGGCTGCTGTTGGTTTGGTCCCCTGACACCTTGTGCACACAAGCTCCCCAGTCCTGCCAGGCCACTTCTGCAGTGTCCCAGGCATTAAAGCTGACCTCTCCTCTTTGCCCTCACAGTGATTCCCTGGTGTTGGAGCTGATGAGTGGTGCACAGCCATGGAGCTCTCCCTCCTCCTGCCAGCCCTGGTCCTGCAGGCTGCAGCCCCAGGTCCCTCTCACGGAAATGAACATTTACTTGAAGAGCTAAAATCAACACAAACAAATAAATCTCCCACCCAAATCAGATCAATAAAACCACAGCCAAAGTGCTTTGTTTTGCTTAGAAGATGCAGCTTTGTGCACATCCACTTGTGCCTTGCCAAGTTTTGGCCATCAGCAAAGGCTTGCCATTGTTTACTGGGGATTAAGGACCCTCTGGAGACTCTCTGTCTTGCTTTCCAGTGTAGCCTCAGGCTGGGGAGGGAGACACTTGGACAGTAGCATAGAAGAAACCCTGTTCCAGTGCTGCTAACTATAGCATTAATTTCAGAGTCATAAATAACTTCACTACCATGGTTACAGCACTAGCCAACTATGATATCATTGAGTTTAGGATTAGGGGAAAATATCTTCCCTCGGGCTGTGGCTTCTAAAATAAGCAACTTCTGCAGCATGGGTTTTCTCCCAAAGGCTACAGAGAGAGACTCCAGCCTCTTTGCTGTGAATTAGAAGGATTACTGTGGTAAAACTGACTGGATGAGAAGTGTCAGCAGGTAAACAGCTCAGGAAGGAGACTGACTCAAGTGCTCAGTGCATGGCAGGCTGGCAGGCTGTTGGCTTTCTTAGCAAGCAGCTCCTCCTGTCACTGGGAGCAGGCACAAGGCTCTCCCAGCCCAGCTCTGTGGTACAGGGAGGTGCAGAAGCATAAAGCCCTCCAGAAATCAGATGCTACTAAGGAGTATTAGAAAGATGGATTGAGAGGGGGGTGCTGACAGTTCCCATGGCTGCACAGGCAGCCTTAGAGTAACTGCAAGCAAGTGGCAGCCAACAAGGGTGCCTTGCTCCAGCCACAGGAGGCTGCAGGCAGCCTTAGAGTAACTGCAAGCAAGTGGCAGCCGACAAGGGTGCCCTGCTCCAGCCACACAACCAACCCTGATCCACAGCTGCCTGCCAGGAGGCTGCAGCCAGCTGGAGATTAGTCTCTTCTCCCTAGAAACACGGGACAGGACAAGAGGAAAAGGCCTCAAGTTGCCCCAGGGGAGGTTTAGTTTGGGCATTAGAAGAAACTTCTTCTCTCAAAGGGTTGTCAAGCCCTGGAACAGGCTGCCCAGGGAGGTGGTTGAATCCTCATCCCTGAAGGTGTTTCAAAGGTGCAGAGATCTGGTGCTGAGGGCCATGGGTTAGCACCAGGCTGGGTACAGTTATATGATGGTTGGACTTGATGATCCTAAAGGGTTTTTCCAACTGAAACAAATCTGTGATTCTGTTACAAAACCTACACACAATTACATGGATGGACAATCCTGGAGGACCTTGGGAGCAAAGCTGTGAGAACTCCTGAATGCATGTTACATGCAGTACAGCACTATGATGGGCCACAACAAGAATCTTTAAGGGATGAGGGACTAAGGAAGCATAACAGAAACAGTTATGGGGAAACAGGCACTTCAAACACTGCAGCAATGGCCACAGCTGGTGGCCAGCAGAGCAAGAGAGGTGATTCAGCCACTCTTCTCTTCTCTGGTGAGACCTCACCTGGTGCTCACCTGGAGCACCAGCAATGACCTACTGCATCCAGGTTTGGAGCCCTCAACACAATAAGGACATGGACCTGCTGGAGTGGGTCCAGAAGAGGTCACCAAGATGATCAGAGGGCTGGAGAACCTCTCCTATGGAGACAGACTGAGAGAGTTGGGGCTGTTCAGCCTGGAAGAGAAGGCTCCAGGGAGACCCTAGAGCAGCATTTCAATACCTGAAGGGGACCTGCAGGAAGGTTAAGGAGGGACTCTTCAGAAGGGCTTGGAGTGATAGGATGAGAGGCAATGGTTTGACACTGGAGCAGGGCAGATTTAGGTTGGACATTATGAGGAGGTTCTTCACAATGACGGTGGTGAACCACTGGCATAGGGAGTGGGGGAGACCCCATCCCTGGAGACATCTGAGGTCAAACTTGATGGGGTCCTGAGAAACTTGCTCTAGTTGGAGGTGTCCCTGCTGAGTGCAAGGCAGTTGGGCAAGATGACCTTTGAGTGTCCCTTCCAACCTGCTGCATTCTGTGATTCTGTGATACAGGAGAGGTGGTTCTAGGGCTTCTGGATACAGACTGCTGCACCACACTGCCCAAAGCACTGATCCCATTCAAAACTGTTCCCAAAGTTGTGACATTCAGTCTGTATTGGTGGGCTTGATGCCAGATTAGATATTGTCTTTCCTGCTGCTGCTGGCACAGAGCCAGCACAAATGCTGTTCTGTGTCCTCTGGCCAGTTCAACAGACCTCATTGTGTGCCCAGCCATGATCTGGGCTGAATGTGTCCTGCTAGATCGTCCAGGAGGGATCAGATCTGGTAGAAATGACCACAGAACTGTGGCACAAACCTCCATTCCATTTCATCATAGAGTCACAGCCTGGGTTGGGTTGGGTTGGAAAGGACCTTGAGGGTCACCCAGTCCCAACCCCCTGCCATGGCCAGGGACACCTCCCACCAGCCCAGGCTGCTCAAGGCCTCATCCAGCCTGGCCCTGAACACCTCCAGGGAGGGAGCATCCATGACCTCCCTGGGCAACCTGTGCCAGAGTCTCCCCACCACCCTCATGAGGAAGGCTTTCACATCTTCTCTGATGTGAGGCAGGAGAACTTGGCCATGTCTGTGGCCACTGCTGCAATGCTTCCCCTCAGTTTAATGCCACAGCCCAGAGGGTTCCCCCTCCTGCCCCTGAAAAGCACTGGAGAAACTCAAGCACACAGAGGAAAAAATAAACAGACTTTTTATTTCTGCCCTCCCTGGTTGTAGTCATGCAGAGAGCATCTGAGCAGTGCCACTGCAGGAGGGGCTGAGCAAACCTGATGGCTGCACTGCATTCAGTAGCCCTGCCTCTGCCTGCTGCAGGCTGCTCCCTGCCCAGCCTGCCTGCAGTGCTCACCTCAGCCCCATCTCCTGAGAGCAGAGCCTCTGCTTGGGAGGGACTCTGGGCTGCTGCAGCTTTGAGCAGCCTGAAGACCTTGGCCTCTTGCTTTTGCTCTTTCTCTCTGGCTCTGTTTGGCTTCTCTGCAGTAGCTGTTAGCCAGCAGGAGGAGGCCAGCCTGGTGTTCATGGCTGGGCTCAGCCAACACCAGCTCCCCTCAGCCTCCTCTGCTGTCAGGGAAATGACTCAGGCCTGGTTCACCAGAGAGCTTTTGCAGGTAGTTGAACTGCAATATGCCACACAGCCTGGTCTGTGCTTAGGATGGGGCCTGGAGAGTCCAAGGACTCCTCTCTTCTGCAAGGAGAAACCATCTGCCAGAGCTGTGTATGCTGGAAGCTCCTGGAAACTGTCCTCAAGTGCAGTTTGGAAATATGCAGACAATGACATCTCACTGCTGTTGTGCTGAGACTGCTAGCAGTTGGGGTCAGGTTGTCCCCTTTGTTTTCCTGTAATTGTTATTTTTATTTCAGGTTTTATTCAAGTGTGAAGTTTTTAGATCAGCCCAAAGTTCCTCTGTGCTGTGCAGAGCTTCATGGAAGCCAGATGGGGCATCACAAACAGTGCTGTACTCAGTCCCTGCTGCTCCTTGAGATTCAGAGTCTACTTCAGTCAGTTAAAGAAGGATGTTTTCCACTTCTGGGAAAGGCTGTCTCTGGGTGGAGCAGAACACCTCCAGCAGAAACAAGCACAATGGAATAAGGTTGCCTGCATGGTTACACAGGAAGATTGCCAATGTTCAGGCACCATGGGGAGAAGTCTGCCAGGGCCTGGGCTTTTTTCAGTGGCTCAGGTCACATCAGCTTGTCAAGTGCATCTTCAGAGACTCATGAGCCTTCTCAGCTCCAAGACAGTGACCTACTGCATCCAGCTCTGGAGCCCTCAGCACAGGAAGGACATGGACCTGATGGAGAGGGTCCAGAGGAGGCCAGGAAAATGCTCAGGGGGCTGAAGCAGCTCTGCCACAAGGACAGGCTGAGGGAGCTGGGGGTGTTCAGCCTGGAGAAGAGAAGGCTCCAGGCACACCTCAGAGCAGCCTGACAGTAGATGAAGGGCTACAAGAAGGCTGCAGAGGGACTGTGTGCAAAGGCCTGCAGGGACAGGAGCAGGGGCAAGGGTTTGAAATGAGAGCAGAGCAGATTGAGATTGGATGTGAGGAACAAGTTGTGCAGCAGGAGGCTGCTGGAACACTGCAACAGGTTGCCCAGAGAGGCAGCTGAGGCCCCATGCCTGGAGCTATTCAAGGTGAGGCTTGACAGGGCTCTGGGCAACCTGATCTACTTGAGGATGTCCCTGCTGAGTGCAGAGCGGGTTGGACTGGGGCTTTGGAGGTCCCTTCCAACCCAACCCATTCTGTGATTCTAAACCAAAACTGAAATCTAAGGAAGGAAGTGGGCAGCCAAGCACTGGCCAGAGTAAGTTAGTGCAGCTCTTTGGTTCCCATCAGTGGGAAGACTGTGCCAGGCAGCATTCCTGGAACTGCTTCAGTCTGAGTCCATGCACCAAGGTCACCAGTAGCCATCCCAGTACAGCATGAGTTGAGGGCTTGGGTCAAAGCCACAAAAGGCTGCCACAACCTCACCAAGAATAAAAGCACAAGGGTGGTAGCTACTTCTGTCTGGAAGCGGTAGAGAAGGTGCAAGCCACAGGACCTCAAATATTTTGGTGATCAGGGAAGCCCCAAGACATCTGCTATTCAGAAAGCACCATCTATACTCTAACCTTCCACACATGTTAGGCAGCTGGTCCTTCTGAGAGGCCTGGGAAGAGATCAAGCAGCAGAGTCCTCATTTTACTGAGGCCACAAAAGGTAATTAGCTGACTAAAGATTGCAAACATCAGCACCTACATTAAAACTGGGACTCAGGAGAGTATTCTTAGCTCATCACTTGCTGACTTGTGCCTGCAGAACACAGGGCAGCTGGGGAGCACTGGCCAGAAACCCAACATTGAGAAACCACAGCTCTCAAATCAAGGGCCTCTTGGGGGCCCACATTTAGGATGTTGTCACCACAGGCAGGGCTGGCTCAACAACTTCTGAAAAGTCTGTGCAAAACAGAAACTCCTGGTGACTGCAGCTCCTTGCTACTGAACCGGGGTCCTTGGAGGCACAGCACTATCCCAGGCCACCTCATTAGCATAAGACAGATTAAGGTGGACAATGGCTGCAGGTGAAGATGCTCTAAAGGCAGACCAAGCACAGAGGTTGTGGCTGCAGTGTGGTGAGTTGCCTATCAGAGCTGAAAGACCTGGGGAGGATGAGCACAGAGCCTTGAGCTGTGGGAGCTGAGATTGGTTTTGCCCAAGCCGTGTGAACCAAAGCTGTCAAGTTTCACACGAAGGGCAGGCTGAGGCATTCTTAGAAACTGGAATTTGTGCATAAATAATGTGACAGCCTGTGGTAACCAGAACCTATTCTTGTCACAGGAAATGCTGCTGGTCAGGAAGAACAGAAGCATTTGGTCTTCACCAGCCTTCGACTTGGTCTGTCCTACTCAGATCCTCAGGGTTACTTCATTGACAATGTTCTCAATAACAAAAGAGGTCTCTTAAGCAGACAAATCAACAAGACACAGGGAATAACATGTTCAGAGCAGAGGGGCATGGTGGAGCACAAACAGCTTGCCTTTGCCTGGGCTGGGTTCTCCTAGATTGATTTGTACCCCCAGGAGCATGACTAGCAGGAAGGTAAAGTGATTTATTTACATATTCATGCAAAAGGAGAAAGCTGAAGGTGTTTGGAGGGTTGAAAGCACACAGCAGAAGGTGGGTGGCAGTTTAAGGGAGACTAAAAGAACCTGAGTGCAAAGGAGGTTACATTTGTACCAAAACTTAAGTCTCAGGAGCTGCCAGAAGATGCCAACTTAACTCAAGTTAGGAACCATCAGAGCAGTATTAGAGTTTGGCCTGAAGCACTGAGTAAGCAGCTTTAGGTGATGGCCTCATAGCAGGAACAGGATGTAGAGCATGCAAATAACTCTGAGTACATCTGCTCCTTGCAGGGGAGGATGAGGATGGACAGGAAATCCATTGCTTGTTGAAGTCAAGCCCAAGATGTTTGCAGTCATTAAGATCAGTTAAGAGATTTCAGTGGAAAATCAACTCTGGTGCATGGGAGAAAAACTCTGCTCTGCCCTACCTCAGCAAAGAGATTTTGTAATAGAAGCAGTGAATTTGGGGCTTTGTATCTTAACAGCAGCTGTAGCTAAAAAAGCCCCCAACCAAACAAAAGCCAGGAAGAGGATTTTGACTGTAGAGAGAAATAGTCTGAATTGGAGAAAAATAAAGAAGGAAAAAAAAAAAGAGGGAAAAATAGGGGGAAAAAATGAAAAAAGGAGAAAAAATAGAAGTAAAAAGGAAAAAAGAAAGAAAAAATAGAAAGAAAAAAGGGAAAAAAGAAAAAGAAAGAAAAAATGAAAGAAAAATAGAAACATAAAAGCAAAAAAAGAAAAAAATGAAAGAAAAATAGAAAGAGAAAAGGTAAAAAAGGAAACAAATAAAAAGAAAGAATAAAATGAAAAAGTAGGAAAAATAGAAATAAAAAAGACAGAAAAATAGAAAAAAGAAAACAAAAAAAAGAGAAAGAAGAGAAAGGAAAGAAAAAAGGTTAAAAAAATTGAAAGATGGAATGAAAAAATGGAATTGAACAAACAGAAAGATAAAAGTAAAAAAAAAAAAGAAAAAATAGAAAGCAAAAATCTTTAAAAAGGAGAAAAAAGAAATGAAAAAATAAAGAAAAAACAAAGAAAACCAAAAGCCACCAAAGGGAAAAGCAAAGCCACTGGCAGGATGCTTTCAGGAGGGGCTTTGTGAGCAGCTGCTGCAGCACAGATGCCAGGGGCACCCCGAAGATGACTTTCTCTGGGGGAGGAATCCTTTCCTTTGTGCTGCTCTTACACAGCCAGGCAGGAAATCAGACAGGAGGCTGCTTCCGAGGAGGAGGAAGTGGTTTGAGGATGCCGTTGGATTCTGCAAGGTGCCAGCCACACCGAAGTGTGTCCTTGGTGCTGCTCCATGCATCGGGCAGTGCTGCTGCCCTCTCTGCCCTGCTGCCAGAGCAGCAGCTGCCAGCCACAGCTCTACCTGCAGCCTCTGTGGCTCATGACTCAACAGGGCCAAACTGTCTCCTGATCTCTTGCTTCAGGCACTCTTGTGACAAAACCTGTTCAGGAACTGAAACTTCTGAAGTCTTCCCGAGCTGCCTGGTGAAGGCTCCACCTCCTCTGAGTCCTGTTTGCCTGAGGACACATGGTGTGGGAAGCAGGCCATGCATGAAAAGCCTTTTAATAGAAACAGGGCAAAGTTCTTGACTTCTGCAGAACCCAAAGCTGCCTCTGCCATTTTTAAGTGGTCACAGTAAACACATCTCAGCCTGGAAGGGTTGGAAGGGACCTCTGGAGATCACCCAGTCCAACCCCCTGCTCTAGCAGGACACCCACAGCAGCTTGCCCAGGAGCACAATGGCCAGGGGGGGCTGGAAGCTCTCCAGAGAAGGAGACTCCACAACCTCTCTGGGCAGCCTGCTCCAGGTCTCTGCACCCTCACACCAAACAAGTTTCTCCTCATGGAACCTCCTGGTTTCCACTTTGTGCCCATTGCCCCTTGTCTTGTTCCTGGGCACCGCTGAGACATCTGCCCCCAGCCTCTTGCCCCTCACAGCTCCTTTAGCTCTTGCTGAGCATTGCTCAGATCCCCTCTGGGGCTGCTCCTCTCCAGGCTCTTTGCTCCTCACATTGCTGCTCCGGGTCCCTCAGCATCTTTGCAGCCTCTGCTGGACCCTCCCCAGTACTTCCCTGTCTCTCTTGCACTGAGGAGCCCCAAACACGATAATCCTTGTTTGCTGAGCTCCTTGGTGTGTTATTTTCCTTTCACTCTTGATGTGGTGTAGAGGTTCAAAGGCAGCAGCACAACAGCTCTGTGCCTCAGCAGAGGTTGCATGTGGTGGTTTCCAAGCAGGCTTCATCTGCAGAGCCTGGTGTGATCACCATGAGAGTGTGTGCTCCTACCTGCACAGAAGGAGAGTTTCAGTTCTACTTAGTCGTTTGCTACTGTTTTGAATAGCCTTTAAAATAACTGTGCCCACAAATCATGCACGGGGATGCACCTACAGCATTTGGGCACACACAGACTGTCTCCACAGCACTTAACTGCATTGGAGCCAGGGTAGCTCCAGCTGCCTGCTTTTGTGTCTTAAATCTCCAAAGAGAGCAGTGCGTCAATTCTGTCAAGTCCTGCTACAGAACTGGAATGTATTTTCCTGCTAAGTGTCACCTCAGCATGAGAGGGACGAGTCTCAGGGAGGAAAACTCCCACTCAGAGGGTCTCTTGCTTCAGGAGCACCTGCCCTACCTGTACCCCCACCCAGGAAATGCTCTGTGTGCCTTTGTCTTCCACTTAATTTCCTGGTTCCACAGTGAAGGAAAAAAACACCTTAAGAACTTTGAGAGGAAAGCTTTTGCATGACTAAGAAAATATTCTGGCCAAGTAGGAATCAATACAGTCAGGTTTTACCTTGGCAATTCATAAACACAGCTCAGTTTCAAATTGGCTGAAAAAAAAAAGTACTGTGCCTAACAAAGTCCACCTGCAGTTTGGCCTTTTGGTTTCAAGGTGATGGAAGTGGCCTTGGTGTGGGTTCATGCTCTAGATGTGGTTGCAC
This sequence comes from Indicator indicator, assembly GCF_027791375.1. Classification (NCBI taxonomy): domain Eukaryota; kingdom Metazoa; phylum Chordata; class Aves; order Piciformes; family Indicatoridae; genus Indicator; species Indicator indicator. The sequence goes on along the minus strand of NW_026539252.1, from coordinate 8,432 downwards.
AGAGAGGTTTAGCTCTTTTGCAGTCTCTGAAGGGGTCAGCCCCTGGTATTTGTGTGGTGCATGGTAAAACAACTTTGGTTTTCATGGTGTTAAAAATGAGACAAGCCAGGTCCTCCTTCTCCACCACTCTAAAAGTTATCAAAGAGCCCTGGAGCAGGAAGACCTGGGGCTGAGGTTATCACCATCAAGGCTTTTACTGAGCTAGAGCCATTCCCTGGGCAGAGGAGTGCAGATTGAGGATTGTTTCAGCACTCCCGGGTGGACAACACTTTTGCAAATGAAGTGAGGATGGCTTTCCCCCATAACACTGCACCACATGTCCTAGGACAGGGCAACATTCCTCCCAGGACAGCCTGGATTGTTGCTACATCAGTGTGGGTGCAGCCACAGGAGTTTGATCTGAACTCAAACTCCAAGTGTGAGCATTGTGGCTGTCCCAGCACCCACTGCTGGCTTTCCACCCTGGAGGCATCCTTCAAAGCCCGGGGTATTGCCTGGGGAGGGTGGAGGCCCTGTGGCCTCACAGTCTGGCCCTGCAGGAGGTTTGATTTTCAGCACAGCTCAGCTGCAGTCTGCACTCTGGCATTAAGTGGCCAAGTTTTGAGAACAGCTTCAGCTTAGCTCTTTAGAGACTGAACTGTCAAAAATCTGCTCAGCTGTGTAACAAAAGGAGCTGCCAGAGGTTAGTTCAGAGTCATTCCATGTCTGAGAAAAGCCACTTAGCAGATCTGGACAAGGGCTGAAGCTGACAAAGAAAGAACTCATTAAACTGGTAGAATTAGACATCTCTCTCAGCCTTCTCCCCAGCCTCTCCTCTGCCACCTGTCACTCACTGCTGTTTCTGCAACTCAGAACAGTAGGTTTGGGGAGCAGAGATTGTGCCTTCCTACATCTCCTGCTTCAGGTTCTTTTAAGATTACATAATTACCAATAATTCAAAGAGAATAGGGGATGAGAGCTGCAGAAATCCAGTTTTTGTGAAGCTGCTCTTGACAGCCAAAAGCCCTTTCCAGCTCAGGAATCCTTTGTAGTAAGTACATCTCTTAAATAAAACATGGTAAGACTAAAAAACATCCACGAAGCCCAGCAAAGCTTTCCAGAAAACCTCTGTAGCTAACACCCTGCTGCAGCCCACCACAAGCAGCCTCTGTAGCTAACACCCTGCTGCAGCCCACCACAAACAACCTCTGTAACTAACACCCTGCTGCAGCCCACCACAAGCAGCCTCTGTAGCTAACACCCTGCTGCAGCCCACCACAAGCAGCCTCTGTAACTAACACCCTGCTGCAGCCCACCACAAGCAGCCTCTGTAACCAAGACCCTGCTGCAGCCCATCACAAGCAACCTCACAGGTCTCAGACAATGCTAAATCTGCCTGAGGGCAGCCCCACAAGCAAGGGTTTGGGTTCCACCACCAGGAGCCAAACCTCTCATGGGTACTGATGAAACATGTATTTTTAAAGCTATTTCCACCTGCCTGGGAGAAGTCACACACAGAGGAACACAGCCTGGTTCCAAAGCACTGGGAATTACTTTTTCAATCCTGACATCCTACAGTTCTGGGAAAAGGTATTGCAAGGATCTCTCCCTGCTGCCAGCTGTGTGGCTGCAGAGGCTGCTGCTCACCTTTCTGAATGCATCTCTGTTAAAAAAAACACAAAAAGGAAGCTCTTTTATTTGGAAAAGGACCTGTCAGAGGACACAGAAACACCATGCATGAATCCCTCCTCATCACTCCTGCCCAGTCCAGGGTGACAGCTCTGGCTGAGAGCCCTGCCAGTGACCTCTACTGGCTCCCCCACACCCTGCCTTCCCCACACACAGATTTGGGGTTTCCTTTGAGGTCTAGACCTGGTAACAGCATTAACACCTTCCTGCCCAGCCTGACACAGCCCCAGAGGGCTCATTGTCTGGCAGGGTTTTCCTTCACACATTCACAGATTGCATTGGGTGGGAAGTGACCCTCAAAGGTCACCTTGTCCAACGCCCCCTGCACTCAGCAGGGACACCTCCAGATCAGGCTGCTCAGGGCCACATCAAGTCTGATCTTGAATGTCTCCAGGGATGGAGCCTTTACCACATCCCTGGGCAACCTGTTCCAGTGTTTCACCACTCTCATCATGGAGAACTTCCTCCTGGTATCCAACCTAAATCTACCTGCTCCAGTTTCAAACCATTGCCCCTTGTCCTATCACTCCAAGCACTTCTAAACAGTCCCTCCCCTGTAGGTTCTTCTCAGATATTGATGCTGCTGTAAGGTCTCCCCCAAGCCTTCTCCAGGCTCTGCAGCCTCCATTATTTCAGCCTGGTTTTGTAGGAGGGGTGCTCCAGCCCTTTGATCATCTTCATGGCCTCCTCTGGACCCACCCCAGGAGGTCCATGTCCCTCTTTAGCTGGGGGACCCATAGCTGGACACAGCAAAGTGAGCAGGTAGCACACTGGGCTGCCCCTCTGTCTCAACAGCTGGTCCTCCAAGGCCACCTCCAGACCCTTCACCTGCTCTTCTTGGGCCTCTTTTGTCACTTAGCAGCCATCATATTTCATTTCATTCATTTTGTGGTCAAACTCATCTGAATTTTTCTCAGCTGTTGCTTTCTCCACTGCCCTCTCATTGCCAGCAGAGATAAGAGCCTCTTTGTGTCATTTAATTTGCTCTGTGTTGGAGTTTTTTAGAGAGGTTCCAAAACCAGGATGCTGGTGAGGGGTTTGGAGAACATGACTTATGAGGAGAGGCTGAGGGAGCTGGCCTTGTCTAGCCTGAAGAAGAGGAGGCTGAGAGGAGACCTCTGCAGCTACCTGGAAGGAGGTTGTAGTGAGGCTGGTGTTGGCCTCCTCTCCCATGGTTGATTACTCATGGTGAGGGTCTTTAAACACCACAGCTCAAACCCCTACGAGCAATGCAAGCCTGTCTCTTAGCTGTGGACATGACTTCTGTGAAAGTTTCTCCATCTAAAGCACAAATTACCTGAATTTCACCGAGCCACCTGTTTCTTTTTAGCCACAAGGCTCAGCATAATCAGGCTGAGAGGAGTAAAGCTGGCAGAAGAATGCCACTCTTAGCTCTTAACACTTACATTTAGCACCTGGGAAAGGTTTGTGGTGTGAAATTTGCAGGCAGTGGGAGCAGGGATTTGTTTTTCCTCTTCCCCAGCAGCCTCTTCTCCATCCCCAGTGGACCTGCCAGCGGAGGGGGACTCTCAAAACCAGGAGGTGCTGAAAAAAACCCAACCCTGACAAACCCAGGCAGTGAGCAGAGAGGAAGAAACAGAGGCTTTTTCCCCAGCAGTGAGATCCAGCTGCAGGCTGGATGGGGAACAGGTCATCTTCCTCTGGTCGGGAAGTCCCCATGGAGAGGATGTCCCCATGGGGATGGACCCCTGACCCTTTTTTCACCCTTCTTCGTAGATCCACATCAGTAATTCCCCATCAGAGCACAACAAAGAAGACAAACCAGTGTGGAGCTTCCCCTCCTGTGGTGCAGCATGAGAGCAAGCAAAGGGCAGGAGGCCAGGCCATAGGCAGGGTGCCGGGCTCAGAGCTGCTGTGGTGTCTTGCTCATGCTCTGGCTGTGCTTCAGCTTTTGGCCACAAGATGGGAAGTGTGGGACTGGTTTGAGAGCAGTGTGGGACTGGTTTGAGGGCAGTGTGGGACTGGTTTGAGAGCAGTGTGGGGCTGGTTTGAGAGCAGTGTGGGACTGGTTTGAGAGCAGTGTGGGGCTGGGTTGAGAGCAGTGTGGGACTTGTTTGAGAGCATTGTGGGACTTGTTTGAGGGCAGTGTGGGACTGGTTGGAGAGCAGTGTGGGGTTGGGTTGAGAGCAGTGTGGGACTGGTTTGAGAGCAGTGTGGGGTTGGTTTGAGAGCAGTGTGGGACTGGTTTGAGAGCAGTGTGGGGTTGGGTTGAGAGCAGTGTGGGACTGGTTTGACAGCAGTGTGGGACTGGTTTGAGAGCAGTGTGGGACTGGTTTGAGAGCAGTGTGGGGCTGGTTTGAGAGACAGTGTGGGACTGGTTTGAGAGCCAGTGTGGGGCTGATTTGAGAGCAGTGTGGGGTTGGATTGAGAGCAGTGTGGGACTGCTTTGAGAGTAGTGTGGGGCTGGTTTGAGAGCCAGTGTGGGGCTGGTTTGAGAGGAGTGTGGGACTGGTTTGAGAGCAGTGTGGGGCTGGGTTGAGAGCAGTGTGGGGCTGCGTTGAGAGCAGTGTGGGGTTGGGTTGAGAGCAGTGTGGGACTGGTTTGAGAGTAGTGTGGGGTTGGATTTAGAGTAGTGTGGGGCTGGTTTGAGAGCAGTGTGGGACTGGTTTGAGAGCAGTGTGGGGTTTGAGAGCAGTGTGGGGTTGGTTTGAGAGCAGTGTGGGGTTGGGTTGAGAGCAGTGTGGGACTGGCTTGAGAGCAGTGTGGTGCTGGTTTGAGAGCAGTGTGGGACTGGTTTGCGAGCAGTGTGGGACTGGTTTGAGAGAAGAGTGGGGTTGGGTTGAGAGCAGTGTGGGCTTGGGTTGAGAGCAGTGTGGGACTGGGTTGAGAGCAGTGTGGGGTTGGGTTGAGAGCAGTGTGGGTCTGGTTTGAGAGCAGTGTGGGACTGGTTTGAGAGCCAGTGTGGGGCTGGTTGGAGAGCAGTGTGGGGTTGGGTTGAGAGCAGTGTGGGACTGGTTTGATAGAAGTGTGGGGTTGGGTTGAGAGCAGTGTGGGTCTGGTTTGAGAGCAGTGTGGGACTGGTTTGAGAGCAGTGTGGGGTTGGTTTGAGAGCAGTGTGGGACTGGTTTGAGAGCAGTGTGGGACTGGTTTGAGAGCAGTGTGGGGTTGGGTTGAGAGCAGTGTGGGACTGGTTTGAGAGCAGTGTGGGACTGGTTTGAGAGCAGTGTGGGGCTGGTTTGAGAGCAGTGTGGGACTGGTTTGAGAGACAGTGTGGGGCTGGTTGGAGAGCAGTGTGGGGTTGGGTTGAGAGCAGTGTGGGACTGGTTTGATAGCAGTGTGGGGTTGGGTTGAGAGCAGTGTGGGTCTGGTTTGAGAGCAGTGTGGGACTGGGTTGAGAGCAGTGTGGGGTTGGGTTGAGAGCAGTGTGGGACTGGTTTGAGAGCAGTGTGGGGTTGGTTTGAGAGCAGTGTGGGACTGGTTTGAGAGCAGTGTGGGACTGGTTTGAGAGCAGTGTGGGGTTGGGTTGAGAGCAGTGTGGGACTGGTTTGAGAGCAGTGTGGGGCTGGTTTGAGAGCAGTGTGGGACTGGTTTGAGAGACAGTGTGGGACTGCTTTGAGAGCCAGTGTGGGGCTGATTTGAGAGCAGTGTGGGACTGGTTTGAGAGCAGTGTGGGGTTGGGTTGAGAGCAGTGTGGGACTGGTTTGAGAGTAGTGTGGGGCTGGTTTGTGAGCCAGTGTGGGGCTGGTTTGAGTGGAGTGTGGGACTGGTTTGAGAGCAGTGTGGGGTTGGGTTGAGAGCAGTGTGGGGTTTGAGAGCAGTGTGGGGTTGGGTTGAGAGCAGTGTGGGACTGGGTTGAGAGCAGTGTGGGGTTGGGTTGAGAGCAGTGTGGGACTGGTTTGAGAGCAGTGTGGGACTGGTTTGAGAGCAGTGTGGGGTTGGGTTGAGAGCAGTGTGGGACTGGTTTGAGAGCAGTGTGGGGCTGGTTTGAGAGCAGTGCGGGACTGGTTTGAGAGCAGTGTGGGATTGGATTGAGAGCAGTGTGGGGCTGGGTTGAGAGCAGTGTGGGACTTGTTTCAGAGCAGTGTGGGATTGGTTTGAGAGCAGTGTCGGGCTGGGTTGAGAGCAGTGTGGGGTTTGATTTAGAGTAGTGTGGGGCTGGTTTGAGAGCAGTGTGGGACTGGTTTGAGAGCAGTGTGGGGTTTGAGAGCAGTGTGGGGTTGGTTTGAGAGCAGTGTGGGGTTGGGTTGAGAGCAGTGTGGGACTGGCTTGAGAGCAGTGTGGTGCTGGTTTGAGAGCAGTGTGGGACTTGTTTGAGAGCAGTGTGGGACTGGTTTGAGAGCAGTGTGGGAGTGGTTTGAGAGCAGAGTGGGGTTGGGTTGAGAGCAGTGTGGGCTTGGGTTGAGAGAAGTGTGGGGTTGGGTTGAGAGCAGTGTGGGACTGGATTGAGAGCAGTGTCGGGTTGGGTTGAGAGCAGTGTGTGCTTGGGTTGTGAGCAGTGTGGGCTTGGGTTGAGAGCAGTGTGGGACTGGTTTGAGAGCAGTGTGGGGTTGGGTTGAGAGCAGTGTGGGACTGGTTGGAGAGCAGTGTGGGACTGGTTTGAGAGCAGTGGGGGACTGGTTTATAGAGCAGTGTGGGGTTGGATTGAGAGCAGTGTGGGGCTGGTTTGAGAGTAGTGTGGGACTGGTTTGAGAGCAGTGTGGGGTTGGATTGAGAGCAGTGTGGGTTTGGTTTGAGAGCAGTGAGGGACTGGTTTGAGAGCAGTGTTGGACTGGTTTGAGAGCAGTGTGGGGCTGGTTTGAAAGAAGTGTGGGACTGGTTTGAGAGCAGTGTGGGGTTGGGTTGAGAGCAGTGTGGGGCTGGGTTGAGAGCAGTGTGGGGCTGGTTTGAGAGCAGTGTGGGGTAGGTTTGAGAGCAGTGTGGGGCTGGGTTGAGAGCAGTGTGGGACTGGTTTGAGAGCAGTGTGGGACTGGTTTGAGAGCAGTGAGGGACTGGTTTGAGAGCAGTGTGGGGCTGGGTTGAGAGCAGTGTGGGACTTGTTTGAGAGCATTGTGGGACTTGTTTGAGAGCAGTGTGGGACTGGTTGGAGAGCAGTGTGGGGATGGGTTGAGAGCAGTGTGGGACTGGTTTGATAGCAGTGTGGGGTTGGGTTGAGAGCAGTGTGGGTCTGGTTTGAGAGCAGTGTGGGACTGGGTTGAGAGCAGTGTGGGAATTGTTTGAGAGCAGTGTGGGACTGGTTTGATAGCAGTGTGGGGTTGGGTTGAGAGCAGTGTGGGTCTGGTTTGAGAGCAGTGTGGGACTGGGTTGAGAGCAGTGTGGGAATTGTTTGAGAGCAGTGTGGGACTGGTTTGAGAGCAGTGTGGGGTTGGGTTGATAGCAGTGTGTGGTTGGGTGGAGAGCAGTGTGGGGTTGGGCTGAGAGCAGTGTGGGGTTGGGTTGAGAGCAGTGTGGGACTGGTTTGAGAGCAGTGTGGGGTTGGTTTGAGAGCAGTGTGGGACTGGTTTGAGAGCAGTGTGGGACTGGTTAGAGAGCAGTGTGGGGTTGGGTTGAGAGCAGTGTGGGACTGGTTTGAGAGCAGTGTGGGACTGGTTTGAGAGCAGTGTGGGGCTGGTTTGAGAGCAGTGTGGGACTGGTTTGAGAGACAGTGTGGGACTGGTTTGAGAGCCAGTGTGGGGCTGATTTGAGAGCAGTGTGGGACTGGTTTGAGAGCAGTGGGGGGTTGGGTTGAGAGCAGTGTGGGACTGGTTTGAGAGTAGTGTGGGGCTGGTTTGAGAGCCAGTGTGGGGCTGGTTTGAGAGGAGTGTGGGACTGGTTTGAGAGCAGTGTGGGGCTGGGTTGAGAGCAGTGTGGGGCTGGTTTGAGAGCAGTGTGGGGTTGGGTTGAGAGCAGTGTGGGACTGATTTGAGAGAAGTGTGGGACTGGTTTGAGAGCAGTGTGGGGTTGGGTTGAGAGCAGTGTGGGGTTTGAGAGCAGTGTGGGGTTGGGTTGAGAGCAGTGTGGGACTGGCTTGAGAGCAGTGTGGGGTTGGGTTGAGAGCAGTGTGGGGTTGGGTTGAGAGCAGTGTGGGACTGGTTTGAGAGCAGTGTGGGACTGGTTTGAGAGCAGTGTGGGGTTGGGTTGAGAGCAGTGTGGGACTGGTTTGAGAGCAGTGTGGGGCTGGTTTTAGAGCAGTGCGGGACTGGTTTGAGAGCAGTGTGGGATTGGATTGAGAGCAGTGTGGGGCTGGGTTGAGAGCAGTGTGGGGTTTGATTTAGAGTAGTGTGGGGCTGGTTTGAGAGCAGTGTGGGACTGGTTTGAGAGCAGTGTGGGGTTTGAGAGCAGTGTGGGGTTGGTTTGAGAGCAGTGTGGGGTTGGGTTGAGAGCAGTGTGGGACTGGCTTGAGAGCAGTGTGGTGCTGGTTTGAGAGCAGTGTGGGACTTGTTTGAGAGCAGTGTGGGACTGGTTTGAGAGCAGTGTGGGAGTGGTTTGAGAGCAGAGTGGGGTTGGGTTGAGAGCAGTGTGGGCTTGGGTTGAGAGCAGTGTGGGGTTGGGTTGAGAGCAGTGTGGGACTGGATTGAGAGCAGTGTCGGGTTGGGTTGAGAGCAGTGTGTGCTTGGGTTGTGAGCAGTGTGGGCTTGGGTTGAGAGCAGTGTGGGACTGGTTTGAGAGGAGTGTGGGGTTGGGTTGAGAGCAGTGTGGGACTGGTTGGAGAGCAGTGTGGGGTGGGTTGAATGCAGTGTGTGACTGGTTTGTGAGCAGTGTGGGACTGGTTTGAGAGCAGTGGGGGACTGGTTTATAGAGCAGTGTGGGGTTGGATTGAGAGCAGT
>NW_026539251.1:0-80976 GCF_027791375.1 Indicator indicator | reverse complement strand
TTGGTTGTTTTGTTTTTTTTTTTCTTTTGGCGAGCACCCAATCATCTACCTCCGCTGTCTCATAATGTCCTCTGCTCTCCACGCGCCCCGCGCACCACGCGTTCTCATGGCGATGCATGCGTCTTATGTTGCTAATGACCATCTCACTCAGCATAGACGCTCTCACTTGTTTTATTTTTGAGCTCGCCGCACTCTCTTCTGTATTCATCCGTCATGTAGATGCTCGATACTATTCAGTTTGTGTTCAATAGAACGTCAACAATGTCAACTTGTTCCGCGCTTCCAGGGGGCAATGAGTATAGTGCTGTAGTGATCACCGCAACTTTGGCGAGCCAGGTCAGTGCCTGTCGCGAGGGGTTGGACAAGTCAGCTGCCGCTGAGTGGGAGATTACCTGCCGTGATGCTAGAGATCGATCAAATCCAACTAGTGCGCACTTTGGTTGTGTCGCACGAGGGTGACCATCGGTACCGGCATGAAGGGTGTTTAGGTGAGACTCATGTGAGATCCTGTACGTGGTCGATCACGAATGTGCCATGCTGGACGACGTTGTAACTGAAGACGACGCCAATCCACTCCTCTAGCACATAGTGATCACACAACACAGGTGGGTCAGGTCACTGGGGAATTCTGGAGTGGCGAGTTTCTCCTACAGGCTGCAGTGCCGGTCTCTGCTCAGTGATCAACGAGACCTCTAGAGCCCTGCCGTTCTCACAGGGTGGCGACTCCCCTTCCATTGTACACTCAGTGTGCACTGACTAGGGGCACTCGCGCATAGAGAAAAGGGCTTTCCCTTAGCAAGGGGGAACTCTTCTATACGGACTTTAGCAATATTGACTATCCCTTCATCGAAGGGAGGTTCACCTACTCAAAGCGACTGAAAGCCATACTGCGCAAGTATCCCCTGCATATAAATAAAGAAGAAGAGACCATCTACCAAATAAGCGCTCCAAGACGAGTCTACTCGCATTAACTTTCGTAATTGGGGATGCCGTGACCTGACACAGACCACTGTCAGGTGAGGGGAACCACTGTCATAAGGTCCTGCACCAGCTAGAGTGACCTTCTCAAGCGTCCTGTCAATGATTGTGTGCGTCGTCAGGATAAAACCCAGTTATGATATACTCTGTCCCTCGAGCATCCGCGCGGTACATGTCAATGTTGGATGAGTGTGAGTTGAAGAGAGATCGTGTGAGGATAGACTTGAGAGTAGTTCTGTCGCGAGCGCGTCACGAGCTCGGAGGACACTTTTGCAGGGTCCGCGGAGCAGGGTGTGTCTGCCTTGCGAGAGAGGGCGCTGTTTGTGGGTGTACTTTGAGTCGGGCCAGCACTTTGCGAAGGGCGATTTGGTGGTCCTTGAGGAAGACCCGGTATCAGAAGGGAGATTGAAGAGGCCTTGAGTGCACCCTGTATGGATGATGGTCTTGTGGGTCCTATGGAGCTCGTAAGTGTGATTATGTGAGTCATCTCACGTGGGTTTGGCAGCGGGTTGGCGCCGCTGTGTCGCGATTGATTGGCGCCTCGCGGCTAGCGGGCACGCTGCACTGAGCCCACATATGATGTGCCCGCTCGTGGACGCGGTGGTCATGCACAGCAGGGAATGGGTGTTATCCGCGTTCAAACTGCGCTGCATTGCATCTCACCTGTATATTGGTGTCTCTCTGCTTCAGGATTACCTCGTCTCAACCATAAGAGCGCCAACCGGACGAGTCTCGCCGGCCCCGCGGAGTGGGGGGGGACACGTCAAGCCGAGGTGATTTCCGGGGCTGGTGTCCACCCAGCGCGACGGCACAGCCAGGCTGGCACTCAACATGCCAGCCGGCAAGGACAGTGTCACCATCACTGTGAGTGCCTGCGGCACCGGCCGCATGGCGAGGGGCGGCCTGGCACTGGGGGCGGCTGAGGGGGCTGGGGCCAGGGGTGGCTGAAGGTACCTGGGGGTTGGTGGTGAGGAGGCAACCAAGAGGGCTGAGATGTTCAGGATGGCCAAGTGTCCAGCATGGTCATCACTGACCAAGGAGGTGACCAACGTTGGCCAAGGAAATGACCAACGTTGGCCAAGGAAATGACCAACATTGGCCAAAAGATGACCACCACTGACCAAGGAGATGACCACCATACACCCAGAAGAAGACCACCACTAACCACAGAGATCATTGCTGACCACTGACCACTGACCAGGGCAACTTGGGTTGGGGAATCTGGGCCAAGCAGGACCTCTGTGGTCACCAAGACCTCCAGAGAGGCCTTCCCAGGTCCATCTTTGCCCTTGGTGTCCTCTCCCGTGGCAGGTGCGGACGGAGCAGCCTGGGCTGCCTGGGGATCGCCAGGCCGTGCGGACCATGACCGCTGAAGCCTACCGCAGCCAGGCAGCCTCCGGCAACTTCCTGCACCTGGCGGTGGGAGCCAGCGAGGTGCAGCCTGGGGACAGCCTGGCTGTCAACTTCCACCTCAAGAGCAACTCCAACGCTGTCCGGGACGCCGTCAAACACTTCACCTACCTGGTGAGGACCTTCTTGGCTTGGTCTTCAACCAATCCAACTGACCCAACCCAACCAAACAAACCAAACCAGCCCAACTCAATCCAACCCAACTCAACCAACCCGACCAACCCAACCAACCTAACCAAACTAACCAATCCAACCCAACCAACAAACCCAACCAACCCAAACCACGCAACCCAACCCAACCAACCCAACCCAACTCAATCCAACCCAACTCAACCAACCCGACCAACCCAACCAACCGAACCAAACTAACCAATCCAACCCAACCAACAAACCCAACCAATCCAACCCAACCAACCAACCCAAACCACGCAACCCAACCCAACCAACCCAACCAACCCAACCAACCCAACTCAACCTAACCAACCCAACCAACCAACCCAACCAACCAACCCAACCAATCCAACCCAACCAACCAACCCAACCCACGCAACCCAACCCAACCCACGCAACCCAACCAACCCAACCCACGCAACCCAACCCAACCAACCAACTCAACCAACCCAAGCAACCCAACCAACCCAACTCAACCTAATCAACCCAACCAATCCAACCGAACCAACCAACCCAACCCAACCCACGCAACCCAACCAACCCAACCCACGCAACCCAACCCAACCAACTCAACCAACCCAAGCAACCCAACCAACCCAACTCAACCTAACCAATCCAACCCAACCAACCCAACCCAACCAACCTAACCAACCCAACCAATCCAACCCAACCCAACCAACCCAATCAACCCAACCAACCAATCCAACCCAACCAACCCAACCAACCAAACCACCCAACTCAACCAACCCAACCCAACCAACCAACCCAACCCAACCAACCAACCCCACCAACCCCGCCAACCCAACCCAACCCATCAACCCAACCAACCTAACCAACTCAACCCAACCCAAGTCAACGCAACCCAACCCAACTCAACCCAACTCAGCTCAACCCAACTCAGCTCAACCCAACTCAGCTCAACCCAACTCAGCTCAACCCAACCCAACTCAACTCAACCCAACCCAACTCAACTCAACCCAACCCAACCCAACCTAACCCATCAACCCAACCAACCTAACCAACTCAACCCAACCCAAGTCAACCCAACTCAACCCAACCCAACCACCTCCTGCCCTGAAGGAGACCAGAGCTGCCCAGCTGCCCCCCAACCCAAGCTCCTCTTGCTCCCCACAGGTCATGAGCAGAGGTCGCATCGTCAGCGTGGGCAGGCAGCGCCATGAGCCTGGCCAGAGCTTGGTCACCATGACCCTGCCTGTGACCTCCCAGCTCCTCCCCTCATTCCGCATCGTGGCCTACTACGTGGTGCTGCCTGGGGAGATTGTGGCTGACTCCATCTGGGTGGACGTCAAGGACACCTGCATGGGCTCCGTGAGTATCGCCCTGGGCACCTGAGGGCCTCCAGCCAATGCTTCTACAGCTTGGAGGTGGCTTCAGGAGGTCTTGAGGGATTCATTGGAAGGGGCTGAGGGGCTAGGTGGGCTCCTTGGAATGGTTTGGGTGGCTTGAGGGAATACTTGGAAGGGCTTGGGTGGTCCTTGAGGGGTTTGAATGCACCTCTGAAGGGTTTGGGTGGTTCTTGAGGGATTTGAAGACCTCTTGGAAGGGTTTGGGTGGTCCTTGAGGGGTTTGAATGCACCTCTGAAGGGTTTGGGTGGTTCTTGAGGGATTTGAAGACCTCTTGGAAGGGTTTGGGTGGTCCTTGAGGGGTTTGAATGCACCTCTGAAGAGTTTGGGTGTCTTGAGGATGCCTTGAAATGGTTTGCTTGGTCCTTGAGGACCTTGAGGGTCACCTTGGAAGGGTTTGGGTGGTCTTTGAGGGTCCTAGGTGGCCTCTGATGGAGACTGGGTGTCCCTCAGCTGGTTTGGATGTCCCAGGAGCATCTCATGGGTGCCTCATTGATGGTCCAGACCTTCCCTGGTGCCCACCAGCTACCCATGGGAAGGACTCCACCACCCTGAGGGAGAGGCAGCTTCTGGAGGTGTGGTGAAGGTTTCTTGTGGGCATCTCCTGACCAACCCTTCCCACCTGGGGTCCCCTCCAGCTGGTGGTGAAGGGAGCCACGGAAGGGGACAACCGCGTGCATGAGCCGGGGACGCCGATGAGGCTGCGCCTGGAGGGTGACCACCAGGCCCACGTCGGCTTGGTGGCCGTGGACAAGGGAGTCTTCGTCCTCAACAAGAAGAACAAACTCACCCAGGCCAAGGTGTGGCCACCAGGCTCCCATAATGCTCCTGGGAGTGGCCCCAGGTCCTTCAGGGCCACCAGAACATCTCATGTCCCAAAGGCCACCTGCATGTCCCAAAGGCCACCTGTATGTCCCAGGTCCCTGAGGGCCACCTGCATGTCCTAAAGGCCACCTGCATGTCTCAAAGGCCACCTGCATGTCGCAGGTCCCTGAGGGCCACCAGAACATCTCATGTCCCAAAGGCCACCTGAGCATCCCAAGGTCCATGAGGGCCACCAGAACATCTCATGTCCCAAAGGCCACCTGAGAGTCCCAAGGTCCTTGAAGGCCACCAGAGCCATGTCTCTCTCAGCCCTGGGTCTCCAGGGGGGGTGGCAGTGGCCCTGAAGGCTGTCCCCTGTGGGTGGCAGGTCTGGAACACGGTGGAGAAGGGGGACCTGGGCTGCACCTCGGGCAGCGGCAGGGACAATGTTGGAGTCTTCACCGACGCAGGCCTCAGCTTGGCCTCCAGCGTGAAGGTCACCACCCCCCAGCGAGCAGGTAGGGGACAGCCTGGGGACAGCCTGCACTGGCACCCTGAGAGGGGGGGAGGTGACAGGGGGGCAGGTGGCACCATGGGGATGGAGAAGGTGGCACCATGGGGATGGGGTAGGTGACAATAGGGTAGGTGACAGTGGGGTTGGGGTAGGTGACACCATGGGGATGGAGGTGACACCATGGGGATGCGGAGGTGACAATAGGGTAGGTGGCACCATGGGGATGGGGTAGGTGGCACCATGGGGATGGGGTTGGTGACAATAGGGTAGGTGGCACCATGGGGATGGGTTAGGTGGCACCATGGGGATGGGGTTGGTGACACCTTGGAGGAGGGGTCGGTGACAGCTTGGGAAGGTGGCACTTTGAGGCTCGAGGAAGTGAAGCCACCTTGGCATCCCTGAGCCTTGGGAGGTGGCAGATGGGCTGGGGAGGTGGCCCTGATGCCCTCTGCCCCTGTGCCCTCTCTGTGCCCAGAGCTCCGCTGTCCCCAGGCTGCCAGGCGCCAGCGCCGCTCCCTGCTGCTCATCGAGCACAGAAACAGCAAAGGTAGGAGGCACCATGCCCAGGGTGGCACCGCAGGATCCCCATGCCCAGCGTGGCACCGCAGGGTCCCCACACCCACAGAGGCACCACAGAGTCCCTATGCCCACAGTGGTACCGCAGGGTCCCCATGCCCACGAGGCACCGCAGGGTCCCCATTCCCAGGGTGGCACCGCAGGGTCCCCATGCCTAGGGTGGCACCGCAGGGTCCCCATGCCTAGGGTGGCACCACAGGGTCCCCATGCCCAGGGTGGCACCACAGGGTCCCCATGCCCAGAGTGGCACCGCAGGGTCCCCATGCCCACGAGGCACCGCAGGGTCCCCATGCCCAGGGTGGCACCACAGGGTCCCCATGCCCACAGTGGCACTACAGGGTCCCATCTCCTAAAGGCCACCTGTGTGCCCCATGTCCCTGGTTACCACCACCATGCCCCCTACCTCTGATGACAACCACCATGCCCCATGCCCCTGGTGCCCACCCCCATCCCCCGGGTGCCCACCCCCATGCCTCATGTCCCTGGTGCCCACCCTCATCCCCCTGACGCCCACCACCCCTACATCCCTGGTGCCCACCCCCACCCCACTGCTGACCCTGGGCTGTGCCCTGTGCCGTGGGCAGCGGCCGAGTACCCGGACAAGAGGCTGCGGAAGTGCTGCGAGGATGGCATGAAGGAGAACCCCATGGGGCACAGCTGTGCCAGGCGCAGCCTCTACGTGCAGGAGGGGCAGGACTGCCTCAGAGCCTTCCTGGACTGCTGCAGCTTCATCCAGGCCCTCCGAGACCAGCGCCAGAGAGACTTCCACCTCCAGCTGGCACGAAGCAAGTCCTGGGGCCTGGCACTGGGCAGGGCAGGGCAACAGGAGAAGGGCAGGAAGGAAGGGTGGGGGAAGGACCTCAAGTGACCACCAGAGTGTAACTGAGGTGTCCTTGGGTGGAGGTCTGGTGGACCTCAAGGACCCTGGTGGACCCTGATGGACCTCAAGGGTTGATTGAGTTACCCTTGGGTGGAGGTTGGGTGAAGGGCAGCAGGAGAAGGTCAGGAATGAAGGTCAGGAGAAGGTGGGGGAAGGGCAGATGGACCTCAAGTCACCATCAGAGTGCCATTGAGGTGTCCTTGGGTGGAGGTTGGGTGAAGGGCAGCAGGAAAAGGTCAGGGATGAAGGGTGGGGGAAGGACCTCAAGTGACCACCAGAGCGTCATTGAGTTGTCCTTGGGTGGAGGTTGGGTGAAGGTTGGGTCCCCCCATTGCTTGTGGGGTCCTTGGGTGAATCTTGGGTGAAGCTCAGGTGAACCTCAGGTGTTGCTTCTGCTGTCCTTGGATGAGCCTTGGATGAAGCTTTGGTGAACCTTGAGGGAAGCTTGGAGGAAGCTTGGGAGAAGCTTGGGGGAAGCTTGGATGGAGCTTGGGGAAAGCTTGAGGGAAGCTTGGATGAAGCTTGGGGAAAGCTTGGATGGAGCTTGGAGGAAGCTTGGGGGAAGCTTTGGTGAACCTCAAGTGTTGCTTCTGCTGTCCGTGGCTGAAGGTTGGCTGAATCTTTGGTGAAGCTTTGGTGAAGCTTGGCTGAAGCTCAGCCTTGCTCCTGCTGTCCCTGGGTGGAGGTTGGCTGAAGGTTGAGAGATGTTTGGCAGCTGCTTGGTGAAGCTTTGGGTGAAGCTTGGGTGCTGCTGGCTCCAACCAGGGGTTGGGTTGCTGAGGCCACGCTCCAGGGGCATGTCCCTGTCCCCAGGCGAGGAGGATGAAGTCTTCATGGAGGATGAAGGCATAACCTCCAGGAGCCTCTTCCCCGAGAGTTGGCTGTGGCAGGTGGAGACTCTGACAGAGAAGCCCAACGAGCTGGGGTGAGCCTTCAGCCCTGGTCCCACCACCCTCCTACCCTGGAGGTCAGCTCTGGACCACCTCCAGGTGCACACCAGGGCCACCTTTGACCTTCTGCTCATCTGTGGTGCCTTGGTCCAGTATGGGGGCCACCTACAGCCCCTTGGTGTGGCCTGAGGACCATCTGCAACCCCTTGGTCTAGTTTAAGGATGACCTGGAACCTCTTGGTCTAGCCTGAGGACCATCTAGAACCTCTTGGTCTAGCTTGAGAACCATCTACAACCCCTTCGTCTAGTTTAAGGATGACCTAGAACCTCTTGGTCTAGTTTGAGATCCACCTGCAACCCCTTGGTCCTGCTTGAGGACCACCTGCAACCCCTTGGTCTAGCTTGAGAACCATCTAGAATCCCTTGGGCTATCTTGAGGACCATCTACAACCTCTTGGTCTAGCTTGAAGACCATCTCTGACCTCCTCCTCCTCCTTCATCTATGACATCTTGGTCCAATACAGAGGCCACCTACAAGCCCCTCCTCTAGCCTGAGGACCATCTATGGTCTTGAGGACCATCTATGGTCTTGAGGACCATCCATGGTCATTTTCACCCTCTCTAGGATCTCCAAGAAGACTCTGCCCATCTACCTGAAGGACTCCATCACCACGTGGGAGGTCCAGGCCGTCAGCCTCTCACCAACCAAGGGTAGGTGCTGGATGCAGAAGACGGCCCTGAGGGTCAAAGGAGTCCTCCAAAGCTTGGGGGTTGGTCCCTGGGACTTGAGGGCTCCTTGGGGCTTGAGGGATATCCTAAACCTTGGGAGGAACTCATGGGGCTTGAGGCATCTGCTAAACCTTGGGAGGAGCTCATGGGGCTTGAGGCATCTCCTAAACCTTGGGAGGCCTCCAATAACTTGAGGGATCTCCCCTATCTTGAGCAGACTCCATGAGGCTTGAGGCATCTCCTGGGCTTCAGGAGGCCTCCAGTGACTTGAAGGATCTCTTGCACCTTGGCACTTGAGGCATCTCCCAAACCTGGAGAGGGCTTCCATGAAACTGGAGGCATCTCCCAAGCCTTGAGGGTGTCCCAGCTCCAGACCCCTGCCCTTGACCTCCTGGGTGGTCCTTGGTGGCCCTTCCCTGCAGGTCTTTGTGTGGCTGACCCCTACGAGATCACAGTTCTGAAGGACTTCTTCATCGACCTGCGCCTGCCCTACTCGGTGGTGAGGAACGAGCAGGTGGAGGTCAGAGCTGTGCTCTACAACTACCTGCAGGAGGACATCACGGTGAGAAGACCTCAGCCCCCCCCACCCTCCTGGAGGAGTTGAGGTGCTGCTGGTTGGTTCCTGACCACCTTGGAGACCATTCCCAGCATCTCCTCACTCCTCAACATCTCAGAAGCTTCTGGAGGAGCTGAGGTGGAGCTGGTTGGTTCCTGCCCACCTTGGATACCATTCCCAACATCTCCTCAGATCCTTCTTGATGAGTTGAGGTGGTGCTGGTTGGTTCCCTATTCACTTTGAGAACCATTCTCAGCACCTCCTCACACCTCAACATCTCAGAAGCTTCTGGATGGCTTCAGGTGGTGCTGGTTGGTTTCTGACCACCTTGGAGACCATTCCCAACATCTCCCTCAGACCCTTCTGGAGGAGCTGAGGTGGTGCTGGTTGGTTTCTAACTCACTTTGAGGACCATTCCCAGCACCTCCTCACTCCTCAACATCTCAGAAAATGGCTTCAGGTGGTGCTTCTGGAGGAGCTGAGGTGGTGCTGGTTGGTTCCTAACCCACTTTGGAGACCATTCCTAACATCTCCTCTGTCCTCAACATCTCAGAAGCTTCTGGAGGAGCTGAGGTGGTGTTGGTTGGTTTCTGACCACCTTGGAGACCATTCCCCACATCTCCTCAGAAGATTCTGGATGGCTTCAGGTGGTGCTAGTTGGTTTCTAACCCACTTTGAGGACCACTCCCAGCATCTCCTCAGAAGCTTCTGGGTGGCTTCAGGTGGTGCTTCTGGAGGAGCTGAGGTGGTGCTAGTTGGTTCCTGCCCACCTTGGAGCCCACTCCCAACATCTCCTCAGGCCCTTCTTGATGAGTTGAGGTGGTGCCGGTTGGTTCCTGAACCACTTTGAGGACCATTCCCAGCACCTCCTCACTCCTCAACATCTCAGAAGCTTCTGGATGGCTTCAGGTGGTGCTTCTGGAGGAGCTGAGGTGGTGCTGGTTGGTTCCTGCCCACCTTGGAGCCCACTCCCAACATCTCCTGGGGCTTTCAGGTGCGTGTGGAGCTGGTTCACAACCCAGCCCTCTGCAGTGCCTCCACCTCCAAGCAGCGCTACCAGCAGGTCCTCAAGGTGAGGGCTGAGTCCTCCAGAGCTGTTCCCTTTGTCATTGTCCCTCTGCACCTGGGCCTCCACGAGGTGGAGGTCAAAGCTGCTGTCAAGTTCAAGTCCTTGGTGGATGGAGTCAGGAAGAAGCTCAAAGTTGTGGTGAGTCCACCCCTGGGCTGCTCCTGGAGGTGACCCCAGGCTTGTGGTGCTGTCACCTCCAACTCTTCAGGTGGGCCTGAGCTGGGAGCTTCTGCAGAACCTTCCCTAAGCTGTCCTGCTGGTGGTGGGAGCTGAGGGTGAAGGAGCTTGGGTACCCAAAGGCATCTTCCAAGGGTTGGAGGCATCTGCCAGGGGGTTGGAGACATCTTCCAAGGGGCTGGGTGCATCCTGCAAGGGTTGGAGGCATCTGCCAGGGGGTTGGAGGCATCTCCCAAGGGCTTGGGTACATCCTTCAAGGGTTGGAGGCATCTTCCAGAGGGTTGGAGGCATGACCCAAGGGTTTGGAGGCATCTCCTGGGGTTCTCCCCCAGCTTGTCCCATGATCCTGCGGGCTCCTTGGCAAACTTCCTTGGCCAAGCTGGAGAGGTTGGGATGGGTTGGACCCCAATCCAGTCTGACCTTTGGCCTTGGACCTCCGCAGCCCGAGGGGATGAGGTTGGAGAAGACAGTGACCATCGTGGAGCTGGACCCCAAGAACAAAGGGATCAGTTGAGTGGCCCTGGGGGTGGGAAGGGTCTGGGGGACCTCAGAGGGGACATGGGAAGAGCCACCTGGAGGGGCTGGGCTGGAGGAGGTGAAGGAGGTGGCACCAAGGGCAGGGTTGGGGCTTCCTGAGGGACAAGGGACATCCTGGTGGGCCCCTGGGACATCCTGAGGGACATCCTGGTGTGGGTCTGGGAACATCTGGAGGGCCAAGGACAATCCTGTTGCAGATGTTGGCTCCTGGCAGGGTTGGGTCACCCCAAACCTTCCATCTCCATCTTGGCCTCCTTGCTCCACAGATGGTGTCCAGAAGGAGGTTGTGAAGGCTTCAGACCTCTCAGACAAGGTCCCAGACACCGAGTCGGAGACCAGGGTCAGCATCCAAGGTGGGGAGAGGGAGGGGACAGAGGTGGGGACAAGCTTGGGCAAGGCTGGAAGTGATCTTCATCATCATCTGCTGCTGCTTCATTTTCTTCCTCTTCTTTTTCCTCTTCTTTTTCCTCTTCTTTTTCCTTTTCTTCTTCTCCTCCTCCTTCTTCCCCTCCTCCTCCTTCTTCCCCTCCTCCTCCTTCTTCCCCTCCTCCTCCCTCTTCCCCTCCTCCTCCCTCTTCCCCTCCTCCTCCCTCTTCCCCTCCTCCTCCCTCTTCCCCTCCTCCTCCCTCTTCCCCTCCTCCCTCCCTCTTCTCCCCTCCTCCTCCCTCTTCCCTCCTCCTCCCTCCTCCCTCTTCTCCTCCTCCTCCTCCTCCTCCTCCCTCTCTCCTCCTCCTCCTCCTCCCTCTTCTCCTCCTCCTCCTCCCTCTTCTCCTCCTCCTCCTCCTCCTCCTCCCTCTTCTCCTCCTCCTCCTCCCTCTTCTCCTCCTCCTCCTCCCTCTTCTCCTCCTCCTCCTCCCTCTTCTCCTCCTCCTCCTCCCTCCTCTCCTCCCCTCCTCCTCCTCCTCCTCCTCCTCCCTCTTCTCCCTCCTCCTCCTCCCTCTTCTCCTCCTCCTCCCCTCCTCCTCCCTCTTCTCCTCCTCCCTCCTCCTCCTCCCTCTTCCTCCTCCTCCCTCCTCCTCCCCTCTCCCTCCTCCTCCTCCCCTCCTCCCCCTCCTCCTCCTCCCCTTCTCCTCCCCCCTCTCTCCTCCTCCCCTCTCCTCCTCCCCTCCTCCTCCCCCTCTCCTCCTCCTCCCCTCCTCCTCCTCCTCCTCCTCCCTCTTCTCCTCCTCCCCTCCCTCCTCCCTCCTCCTCCTCCCTCTTCTCCTCCTCCCTCTCTCCTCCTCCCCTCTTCCTCCTCCTCCCTCCTCCTCCTCCTCCCTCTTCTCCTCCTCCCCCTCTCCTCCTCCCTCCTCTCCTCCTCCCTCCTCCTCCTCCCTCTCTCCTCCTCCTCCTCCCCCTCTTCCTCCTCCTCCCTCCTCTCCTCCTCCCCTCCTCCCTCCTCCCTCCTCTCCTCCTCCCTCTTCTCCCTCCTCCCTCTCTCCTCCTCCCTCTTCCCTCCTCCCCTCCTTCTCCCTCCTCCTCCCCCTCTCTCCTCCTCCCTCCTCCTCCCTCTTCTCCTCCTCCCCTCCTCCTCCTCCCTCTCCTCCTCCTCCTCCCCCTCTCCCTCCTCCTCCCCTCCTCCTCCTCCTCCCTCTTCTCCTCCTCCTCCCTCCTCCTCCTCCCCTCTCCTCCTCCTCCTCCCCTCCTCCTCCCTCCTTCTCCCTCCTCCTCCCTCCTCCTCCCTCCTCCTCCCTCCTCCTCCCTCCTCCTCCTCCTCCCTCCTCTCCTCCTCCCCCTCCTTCCCTCCTCCTCCCTCCCTCCTCCTCCCCTCTCCTCCTCCCTCCTCCTCCTCCCTCTTCCTCCTCCTCCCTCCTCTCCCTCCCTCCTCCCTCTTCCCTCCCCTCCTCCCTCTTCTCCCTCCCCTCCTCCTCCCTCCCTCTCCTCCTCCTCCTCCCTCTTCTCCTCCTCCCTCCTCCCTCTTCTCCTCCTCCTCCTCCTCCTCCTCCCTCTCCCTCCTCCTCCTCCTCCCTCCCCCTCTTCCTCCTCCTCCTCCCCTCCTCCTCCCTCTTCTCCTCCTCCCCTCCTCCTCCTCCCCTCCTCCCTCCCCTCCTCCTCCTCCCCTCCTCCTCCCTCCTCCTCCTCCCTCTTCCTCCTCCTCCCTCCTCCCCTCCCTCCTCCCTCCTTCTCCTCCTCCCCTTCCCTCCTCCCTCCTCCTCCTCCCCCTCCTCCTCCTCCCTCTCCTCCCTCCTCCCTCTCCTCCTCCTCCCTCCTCTCCTCCCTCCTCCTCCCCTCCCTCCTCCTCCTCCTCCCCTCCTTCTCCTCCTCCCTCCTCCCTCCTTCTCCTCCTCCTCCTCCCCTCCTCCCTCTCCTCCTCCTCCTCCCTCCTCCCTCCTCCTCCTCCCCTCCCCTCCTCCCTCTCCTCCTCCTCCTCCTCCCCTCCCTCCTCTCCTCCTCCTCCTCCTCCTCCCCTCTCCTCCCTCCTCCTCCCTCCTCCCTCCCCTCCTCCCTCCTCCCCTCCCTCTCTCCCCTCCCCTCCTCCTCCCTCTCCCTCCTCCTCCCTCCTCTCCTCCTCCTCCCCTCCCTCCTCCCCTCCTCCTCCCTCCTCCTCCCCTCCCCTCTCTCCCCTCCTCCCCTCCTCCCTCCTCCTCCTCCCTCTTCCCTCCTCCCCCTCCTCCTCCCTCCTCCTCCCCCTCCTCCTCCTCCTCCCTCCCCTTCTCCTCCTCCTCCCCCCTCTTCCCCTCCTCCTCCCCTCCTCCTCCCTCCTCCCCTCCCTCCTCCCCTCCTCCCCCTCCTCCTCCCCCTCCCCTCCCCTCCTCCTCCCCCTTCTCCCTCCTCCCCTCCCTCCTCCCCTCCTCCTCCCTCCCTCCTCCTCCCCTCCTCCTCCCTCCTCCCCCTCCTCCTCCCCCCCTCTCCTCCTCCTCCTCCTCCTCCCTCTTCTCCTCCTCCTCCTCCTCCTCCTCCCTCTTCTCCTCCTCCTCCTCCCTCTTCTCCTCCTCCTCCTCCCTCTTCTCCTCCTCCTCGTCTTCCTCGCTCTTCTCCTCCTCCTCCTCCTCCTCCCTCTTCTCCTCCTCCTCCTCCTCCCTCTTCTCCTCCTCCTCCTCCCTCTTCTCCTCCTCCTCCCTCTTCTCCTCCTCCTCCCTCTTCTCCTCCTCCTCCTTCTCCTCCTCCTCCTCCTCCTCCTCCCTCTTCTCCTCCTCCTCCCTCTTCTCTCTCCTCTCCCTCTTCTCCTCCTCCTCCCTCTTCTCCTCCTCCTCCCTCTTCTCCTCCTCCTCCTCCTCCTCCTCCTCCTCCCTCTTCTTCCTCTGCCCCCTCCTCCCCTGCTGCAGGCAACCCCGTGGCCCTGCTGGTGGAGAAGGCCATCAGTGGGGAGAAGCTGAAGCACCTGATCGTGACACCCTCGGGGTGCGGGGAGCAGAACATGATCGGCATGACCCCGACCGTCATCGCCACTCACTACCTGGACAGCACCCTGCAGTGGGAGGCACTGGGCATCGACCGCCGGGCAGAGGCCATCGACCTCATCAGGAAGGGTGAGGGGCAGGGCTGCAGGCACCTACCCAGGGGTCAAAGGCATCTACCAAAGGGTTGAAGGCACCTACCAAGGGGTTGAAGGCATCTACCAAGGGGTTGAAGGCATGTCATAAGGGTTGAAGGCATCTGACAGGGGGTCAATGGCACCTCCTGAGGGGTTCGAGGCATCTACCAAAGGGTTGGAGGCATCTACCGAGTGGGTGGAGGCATCTTCTGAGGGGCTGGAGGCATCTCCCAAGGGATTGGAGGCATCTCTCAAAGGGTTGGGAGGCATATCCTGAGGGCTTGGAGGTGTCTACCAAAGGGTTGGAGGCATCTCACGAGGGGTCAAAGGAATCTACCAAAGGGTTGAAGGCATCTCACAAGGGGCTGGAGGCATCTCCCTAGGGTTGGAAGCATCTCATAAGGGTTGAAGTCATCTCACAAGGGGTCAAAGACATCTACCAAAGGGTTAGAGGCATCTCATAAGGGTTGAAGGCATCTCACAGGGGGTCAAAGGCACCTCCCGAAGGGTTGGAGGCTGGAGAACATTGATGACCTGGAGCTACCCCTTGTGCTCACCAACACCTGGAAGACCTCGATGACCTGAAGCCACCCTTGGGTCCTCCTTGTGGTGGCCACCAGCAGCACCTTCTCCCCCCAGGCTACACCCAGCAGTTGGCCTTCCGGAAACGTGACAGCTCCTACGCTGCCTTCATCGGACGTCCCTCCAGCACCTGGTGAGCCTCAGCTGCTCAGCTCCAGGTGGGGCTTGACGTGGGGTTGGCCACCACCACCCCCCTGAGGTCTTCTCCTCCTCTTCCTCCTCCTCCTCAGGCTGACAGCCTACGTGGCCAAAGTCTTCTCCATGGCCATCAAGCTGATCGACATCGAGCCTGAGGTGGTCTGTGGGGCGGTCAAGTGGCTGACCCTGGAGAAGCAGAAGCCTGATGGCATCTTCAAAGAGGATGCTCCTGTGATCCACTCCGAGATGGTGGTAGGCAGCCAGGTGGTGGAGGAGGTGGTGGAGGTGGACGTGGTGGAGGTGGATGGTGGTGCTGGTGGTGGAGGAGGTGGTGGTGGAGGAGGTGGAGGAGGTGGTGGTGGAGGTGGTGGTGGAAGAGGTGGTGGTGGAGGTGGTGGTGGAAGAGGTGGTGGTGGAGGTGGTGGTGGAAGAGGTGGTGGTGGAGGAAGTAGTGGTGGAAGTGGAGGTGGAGGTGGTGGGAGGTGGTGGTGGAGGTGGTGGAGGAAGTAGTGGTGGAGGTGGTGGTGGAGGTGGTGGTAGGTGGTGGTGGAGGTGGTGATGGGCAGAGCAGCTTGGTGGCTTCAGGATGGGCTTTTGGAATGAGCTGGGGAAAGAAGTTCATTGAATGGTGGGCACCAAGGTTGGGTGCTGGGTACCAAGGATGGGTGCTGGGTACCAAGGATGGGTGTTATGGTGGGTACCAAGGATGGGTGTTGGGTACCAAGGTTTGGGTACCAAGGTTGGGTGCTGGGTACCAAGGTTTGGTGTTGGATACCAAGGTTGGATGTTGGGTACCAAGGTTTGGTACCAAGGTTGGGTGCTGGGTACCAAGGTTGGATGCTGGGTACCAAGGTTGGGTGTTGGGTACCAAGGTTGGATGTTGGGTACCAAGGTTTGGTACCAAGGTTGGGTGCTGGGTGAGAAGGACCTGGGTGGAGCTCCTCCCCCTCAGGTCCTTCTCCTCCTCCTCCCCCAGGGTGGCTACCAGGGCGCAGAGCCGGAGGTGTCCCTCACAGCCTTCGTCCTCATCTCCCTGCTGGAGGCCAAGGAGGTCTGCAAGGACTACGTCAACGTGAGTGGGGCTGGGGGGAGGCCACTGCTGGGCCACCCTCCCCTGGCACCTCCCAACCCTGGGTGCCACCAACCTGCTGCTGCCTCCTCCCTGCTCAGAACCTGGGCACTGCCATCGAGAAGGCTGCAGAGTACCTGAGCAGGAGGTACCAGAGCCTGGCCAGGCCTTACACGGTGGCCCTGACCTCCTGCGCCCTGGCCCTGGCTGGCAAGCTCCGCAGCGAGAAGCTCCTCATGAAGTTCTCCAAGGGTGAGGTCCCCAACTGACCCCAGGGCCAAGGCTGGGCAGGGTGGGTGGAGGTAGTTATGGGGTTCTAGGGTGGGGAGGAGACATCTCTGGTGGGTTGGTGTCACCTAGAAAGCCCTCATGAGGTTCTCCAAGGGTGAGGTCCCCAAACCTAAGGGTGGGTGGAGGTAGTTATGGGTCCCTAGGGTGGGGAGGAGACTTCTCTGGTGGGTTGGTGTCACCAAGAAAGTCCTCATGAGGTTCTCCAAGGGTGAGGTCCCCAAACCTAAGGGTGGGTGGAGGTAGTTATGGGTCCCTGGGGTGGAGACATCTCTGGAGGCCTCTGAGGGGTTGGTGTCACCCAGAAAGTCCTCATGAAGTTCTGTCCCCAAACCCAAGTCTGTGCAGGGTGGGTGGAGGAAGTTATGGGTCCCTGGGGTGGGGAGGAGACATCTCTGTAGGGTTGGTGTCACCCAGAAAGTCCTCATGAAGTTCTGTCCCCAAACCCAAGTCTGTGCAGGGTGGGTGGAGGAAATTATGGGTCCCTGGGATGGGGAGGAGACATCTCTGTAGGGTTGGTGTCACCTAGAAAGTCCTCATGAAGTTCTCCAAGGGTGAGGTGCCCAGACCCAAGCCTGAGCATGGTGGTTGGAGGTAGTTGTGGGTCCCTGGGGGGGAGAGGAGCCCTCTCTGGAGGCCCCTGCGGGGTTGGTGTCGCCCCCAGGTGGGCAGAGCTGGGAGGAGCGCAATGCTCGCACCTACAACGTGGAGGGCACCTCCTACGCCCTGCTGGCCCTGCTGCAGCTGGAGCGGTCGGAGCTGACAGGGCCTGTGGCTCGCTGGCTGGCCCAGCAGAACTACTACGGTGGTGGCTATGGATCTACTCAGGTGGACAACCCAGCTGGGGACCACCCTCAGCACCCCCGGGAGGGAGGCAGGATGGGGGAGGTCCTCCTGGGGCCCATGGGGATGTGACACAACTCTTGGTGGGCAGCTCTGGTCCCATGGGACCTCAAGGGCCAGAGTTTGGGGGTCCACCTCGAGGTCCTCAAGACCCTCCTCAAGACCCTCAGGGCCCTTATGGTCATGGCATGGCCTTGGTGGGCAGCTCTGGTCCCATGGGACCTCAGGGGCTTTGGAGGACACGTCAGGGCTTGAGGGTCCACCTCAAGACCTTCCTCAAGACCCTTGGGACCCTCATGGTCATGGCATGGCCTTGGTGGGCAGCTCTGGTCCCATGGGACCTCAAGGGCTTTGGAGGACACCTCAGGGCTTGGGGATCCACCTCGAGGTCCTCAAGACCCTTCTCAAGACCCTTGGGACCCTCACAGTCATGGCATGGCCTTGGTGGGCATCTCGGGTCCCATGGAACCTCAAAGGCTTTTGAAAGCCCTTGGATGGCACCAAATCCATGGAGCCACCTCCAGCCCTTGGTGGCCCTGGAGGAGACCTCTGCTCCCCAAGGCTATGGTCCTGATGCCACCAAACCACCTCGAGGTCCCCTTGGCCTCAGCCCCACCCTGGTGGCTTTGGAGCGGCTGCAGGAGATGTCCCCAGGCCTTGGTGACAGAGCTGTCCCCTCCCCAGGCCACCCTGCTGGTGTCCCCCAGCCCTGGTGACAGAGCTGTCCCCTCCCCAGGCCACCCTGCTGGTGTCCCCCAGCCCTGGTGACAGAGCTGTCCCCTCCCCAGGCCACCCTGCTGGTGTTCCAGGCGCTGGCTCAGTACCAGCTCCGCTCCCCGCACCACTCAGAGCTGCTCCTGGATGTGTCTCTGCTGCTGCCCCGCAGAGCCTCAGCCATCACCTACAGGATCGAGAACCGCAACGCCCTGGTGGCACGGACGGCAGAGGTACCCTGGCACCACTGACAACCTGGCACCCCACCAGCCTGGCACCACTGACACCAACCACTGACACCCTGGCACCGCTCACACCCTGGCACCGCGGACACCCTCATACCCTGCCACCACTGCCACTGCTGGCACCACACCAGCCTGGCACCCTGGCACCAACCACTGACATCCTGGCACCACTGCCACCCTTACACCCTGGCACCACACCACCCTCTCCCCTCTCCCCCTCCCTCTCCCCCTCCCCCTCCCTCTCCCCCTCCCTCTCCCTCTCCCCTTCCCCTCCCTCTCCCCCTCCCTATCCCCCTTCCTCTCCCCCTCCCTCCCTCCCTCTCCCCTCTCACTGCTGCCTCTCCCCAGACCAAATTCAATGAGGACTTTGTTGTCCATGCGGAGGGCAGTGGCCGTGGGACGATGACAGTTGTGACAATCTACAACGCCAAGGTCCCTGAGAGGGACCCCAAGTGTGACAGCTTCCAGCTGCAGGTCCGGCTGGAGGACGTCCAGGCAGGTCAGGACCCAGCTCTGGCCCCAGTGCCCCCTCTGCTGTCCCCAGTGTCCCCAATGTCCCCCTGCTTTTCTCAGGTTCCCTTCTACTGTCCCCAATGTCCCTCTGCTGTCCCCAGTGTCCCCAATGTCCCCCTGCTTTCCTCAGGTTCCCTTCTACTGTCCCCAGTGTCCCCTCTGCTCTCCCCAATGTCCCCTCTGCTGTCCCCAGTGTCCCTTCTGCTGTCCCCAACGTCCCCTTTGATGTCCCTAATATCCTCTCTGCTGGCCCATGTCCCCTCTGCTGTCCCAAATGACCCCTTTGATATCCCCAGTGTCTCCTCTGCTGTCCCTAATGTCCCTTCCTTGTCCCCTCACAGGCAAGGAGCAGGAAGGTGTCTTCCGCTCGGTCAAGATCAACATCTGTGCCAGGTAGGACATCCTGGGGACATCTTGGGGACATTGGGGAGGTCTTGGGGACATTGGGGACGTCTTGAGGATGTTGGGGAGGTCTTGGGGACATTAGGGATGTCTTGGGGACATTGGGGATGTCTTGAGGATGTTGGGGAGGTCTTGGGGACATTGGGGACGTTTTGGGAAGAGTGGGGAGGTCTTGGGGACATCTGAAGGACTTTGGGACCTTGGGGACACTGGAGATAAGGAGGGGAATGAGGACACCAAGGAGAAGGTTGGGGACATTGGGGACACAGAGGGTTCAGCCCTTTCTGGTGCCACCCCCTGGGGACCTTGGGGACATCTGGAGATGAGGAGGGGACTGAGGACACCAAGAAGCTTGGGGACAAAGAGGGCTCAGGATCTTCTTGTGCCATGGAGAGATCCTTGGGGACAGGGGCACTGAGGACATCTGAGGGACACTGGGGACATCTGAGGGACCCTGGGGACAGCTTGGGGACCCTGGGGACAGCTTGGGCACATCTGGGGATATCTTGGGGGCTCTGGGGACACCTTGGGGACATCTGGGGACACCTTGGGGACATCTGGGGGACGTTGGGGACACCGGAGGTAGGGAGGGGAATGAGGACACCGAGAAGCTTGGGGACAGAGAGGGCTCAGGACAGGGACGTGGGGGTGGGGCAGTTGGGGACAGTTGGGGACCTCAGGCCTGTCCCCTGCAGGCACCTGGGGCAGGTGGATGCCACCATGACCATCCTGGACGTCTCCATGCTCACAGGATTCACTCCAGACGTGCAGGACCTCAGCAGGGTGAGGGAGGGGACGTGGGGCTGGGGACACCAGGGGGCACCAGGGGACACCAGGGGACACCCAGGACCTGGCCTGTGTCCCCACCACATCCTGGTGTCCCCACAGCTCCCTGAGTGCCACCATATCCCCATGGGCTCTGCCCTTCCACCCATGGCCATTTGTCCCCTGGTGGCATAGTCCCCAATGTCCCTTGGTGGCATTGTCCCCAGTGTCCCCTGGTGGCATTGTCCCCAATATCCCCTGGTGGCATTGTCCCCAATGTCCTTTGGTGGCATTGTCCCCATGTCCCTTGGTGGCACTGTCCCCATGTCCCTTTGATGTCACTGTCCCCAATGTCCCTTGGTGGCACTGTCCCCAATGTTCCCTGGTGGCACTGTCCCCGTGTCCCTTGGTGGCGTTGTCCCCATGTCCCTTGGTGGCACTGTCCCCATGTCCCTTGGTGGCACTGTCCTCAATGTCCCTTGGTGGCACTGTCCCCGTGTCCCTTGGTGGCACTGTCCCCGTGTCCCTTGGTGGCACTATCCTCAATGTCCCTTGGTGGCACTGTCCCCGTGTCCCTTGGTGGCGTTGTCCCCAGTGTCCCCTGGTGGCATTGTCCCCATGTCCCTTTGATGTCACTGTCCCCATGTCCCTTGGTGGCACTGTCCCCGTGTCCCTTGGTGGCACTGTCCCCATGTCCCTTGGTGGCACTGTCCCCGTGTCCCTTGGTGGCACTGTCCCCATGTCCCTTGGTGGCACTGTCCCCGTGTCCCTTGGTGGCGTTGTCCCCAGTGTCCCCTGGTGGCATTGTCCCCATGTCCCTTTGATGTCACTGTCCCCATGTCCCTTGGTGGCACTGTCCCCGTGTCCCTTGGAG
The DNA here is from genome assembly GCF_027791375.1 of Indicator indicator. Classification (NCBI taxonomy): domain Eukaryota; kingdom Metazoa; phylum Chordata; class Aves; order Piciformes; family Indicatoridae; genus Indicator; species Indicator indicator. The sequence continues at coordinate 60,433 of NW_026539251.1, read as the reverse complement.
GCGTTGTCCCCATGTCCCTTGGTGGCACTGTCCCCATGTCCCTTGGTGGCACTGTCCCCGTGTCCCTTGGTGGCACTGTCCCCATGTCCTTTGATGTCACTGTCCCCATGTCCCTTGGTGGCACTATCCTCAATGTCCCTTGGTGGCACTGTCCCCGTGTCCCTTGGTGGCACTGTCCTCAATGTCCCTTGGTGGCACTGTCCCCGTGTCCCTTGGTGGCACTGTCCCCATGTCCCTTGGTGGCACTGTCTCCATGTCCCCTGGGGGCATTGTCCCCATGTCCCCCCCTGGTGTCTCCACATCTCTTCAAGCCCTTCCCAAGGCCATGTCCCTGTGTGGGCACCATCTCCATGTCCCCTTTTTTGTCCCCTGTGTGTCCCCATGTCCCTGTGTCCTCTACTGTGTCCCCTGCTGTCCCTTTGTGCCTCTTGGTGACCTTCTCCATGTCCCCTTGTGTCCCCTCATGACCTTCTCCATGCCCCCTGCTGTCCCCCCGTGTCCCCTGCTGTCCCCCCGTGTCCCCTGCTGACCCCCGTGTCCCCCGCTGTCCCTTGTGTCCCCCGCTGTCCCCTGCTGTCCCCCGTGTCCCCCCGTGTCCTCCCGTGTCCCTTGTGTCCCCTGCTGTCCCCCCGTGTCCCCTGCTGTCCCCCCGTGTCCCCTGCTGTCCCCAGCTGGCCGAGGGGGTGGACAGATACATCTCCAAGTTCGAGATCGATAAGGACCAATCAGATCGCAGCAATGTCCTCATCTACCTGGACAAGGTGGGGGTGGGGACCGGGGGGACAGGGAGGGTACAAGGGGGGATAGGGAGGGGACAAGGGGGGACAGGGACGGGGACAAGGGGGGGACAGGGAGGGGGACAAAGGGGGGACAGGGAGGGGGACAAGGGGGGACAGGGCTGGGGACAAAGGGGGGACAGGGAGGGGGACAAAGAGGGGACAGAGCTGGGGACAAAGGGGGGTAGGGCTGGGGACAAGGGGGGACAGGGAGGGGACAATGGGGGAACAGGGAGGGGGACAAAGGGAGGACAGGGCTGGGGACAAAGAGGGGACAGGGAGGGGGAGAAAGGGGGGACAGGGAGGGGGACAAAGGGGGATAGGGAGGGGGACAAGGGGGGACAGGGAGGGGGACAAAGGGGGACAGGGAGGGGGACAAGGGGGGACAGGGCTGGGGACAAGAGGGGACAGGGAGGGGGACAAGGGGGGATAGGGAGGGGGACAAGGGGGGACAGGGAGGGGGACAAAGGAGGATAGGGATGGGGACAAGGGGGGACAAGGACAGGGATGAGATGGGGCCAGGAATGTAGGACAAGGAGAAGGTGGAACAAGGACAGGGCTGGGGACAGGAGAGGATGGGACAGGGAGAGGATGGGACAGGGCTGGGGACAGGATGGGACAGAGCTGGGGACAGGGACAGGATGGGATAGGGCTGGGGACAGGAGGAAGATGGAACAGGGCCAGGGACAAGACGGGACCACAGCTAGGGCCAGGTCAGGCTGGCTGCAGGTTGGCTGCCATCCCCATGTCCCCAGGGTGTCCCCACATTGTCCCCATGCTGTCCCCCTGTCCCCAGCTCTCCCACCAGGCCGAGGAATGTTTGTCCTTCCGTGCCCACCAGCACTTCCAGGTGGGGCTGATCCAGCCTGCATCTGTCACTGTCTACAGCTACTACAAGATTGGTAGGTCCTGTGCCACCCCCACCACCCTCAGGTCCCCTCTCTGTCCCCAAGCTCTCCTCTGTGTCCTCTGCTTCCATGAAGTCCTCTCAGTGTCCTCCCTCTGGGTCCCCTCCTGTCCCCCCACATCCTTCCTCGTCTTCTCCTGGGACACCTCTCACCCATGGCCCCTCCTGTCCCCTTCTGACCTTCTCCATGTCCCCTTCTGACCTTCTCCATGTCCCCTCCTGACCTTCTCCATGTCCCCTCCTGACCTTCTCCATGTTCCCTCCTGGTCCCCCCAACCTCCTCCATGTCCCCTCCTGGCCCCTCCTGACCTCCTTCATGTCCCCTCCTGACCTTTTCCATGTCCCCTCCTGGCCCCTCCTGACCTTCTCTATGTCCCTTCTGTCCCCTCCTGACCTTCTCCATGTCCCCTCTTGTCCCCTTGTCTCCTCTGATGACCTTCTCCGTGTCCCTTTGTGTGCCTTAATGACTTCTCCATGTCTCTTGGTGACCTCTGATGACCTTCTCCATGCTACCTGCTGTCCCCTGATGTCCCCATGTCCCCACAGATGATCGCTGCACTAGGTTCTATCATCCAGACAAGGAGGGAGGGAAGCTGAGCAAGATCTGCCAGGGGGATGTCTGCCGCTGCGCTGAAGGTGACAGAGGCCAGCTGGGGACAGGCTGGGGCAGGGCTGCTGTCATGGGGGACATCACCTGGACCTGCTGGGACAGGACCTGGCTGGGATGGAGTCATGGCCAGGATGGAGTCATGGCCATGGTGGGAAAGGTCCTGGTTGGGATGGAGTCATGGCCAGGATGGAGTCATGGCCATGGTAGGACATCTCATGGCCAGTATGGAATGGGTCATGGCCATGGTGGGCCAGGTTCTGGCCATGTCATAACCATGATGGGTTGGAGTCATGGCCATGGTTGGGTTGAGTCATGGCCATGGTTGGGATGGGGTCATGGCCATGGTTGGGTTGGAGTCATGGCCACGGTTGGGTTGGAGTCATGGCCATGGTTGGGTTGAGTCCTGGCCAGCATGGGCTGGGTCATGTCTGTGCTGGGCTGTGCCAGTGCCTGCCCATGGCCATGGCCCTGCTGGAGGCTCAGCACCACCCTGCCCATGGCCATGGCCCTGCTGGAGGCTCAGCACCACCCTGCCCATGATCCTACCCCCAGAGAACTGCTTCCAGAGGCACAAGCAGGAGCTCTCCATCGGCGTCAACGAGAGGCTGCAGAGAGCCTGCGAGCCAGGGGTGGACTATGGTGGGACAGGGACAGGGGACAGGGACAGGGGACAGGGACAGGGGAGAGGGGACAGAGGTGGGATAGGGATGATATGGAGGACCTGGGAGGGAGGTGGGGACAGGGATGGGACATGGATGGGACACAGGGACATGAATGGGACACAGGGACATGGAGGACATGGGGAGCATGGGGGACATGGATGGGACATGGAGGGGACATGGACGGGACATGGATGGGACATGGATGGGACTTGGGGACATGGATGGGACATTGGGACATGGGGACATGGAAGGGACATGGATGGGACATGGATGGGACCTGGGGACATGGAGGGTCAGGGAGGAAGGGTGGGGCCACAGGTGGCCATAAGGAGGGCCAGAGAGGGGCAGAGGCCTTGCTGAGAGCCCTCCCTGGGGCTGGGCTGGAGGTGACCCAGAGCTGTCCCTGTCCCCAGTGTACAAGGTGAAGGTGGTGGCCGTGGAGCAGACTCCATCCCATGACAACTACCTCATGAACATCCTGAGTGTCATCAAGATGGGTACGGGGGGCAGGGCCACCACGGGACAACCAGGCAGGGGACCAGGACACCAGCGCACCAGGCAGGGGACAACCAGGGGCAGGGGCACTCAGTTGGGTTGGGGACACTAAAGTGGCCTGAGGGTCCTCAGGTGGCACTGAAGGGTGCTGGAGAACAGCCCCTGGGGACAGCCAGGGGGGTTGGTGGCACCTAAGGGTGGTGGGGATCCTCCCTTGGGAACACCCAGGGGGGTTGGTAGCACATAAGGGAGCTGGAGAACAACCCCTGGGGATGGCCAGGGGGGTTGGTGGCACCTAAGGGTGAAGGAGAACCTCCCTTGGGGACACCCGGGGGGGAGGGGGGGGTGGCACCTAAGGGTGAAGGAGAACAACCCTTGGGGACACCCGGGGGGGTTGGTGGCACCTGAGGGTGCTTGGTGCCACCAAGGGCTGCGGGTCCCCCCTGCTGTGGTGAGGTGGTGGCACTGGTGACATCTGCCCTGTGTTGTCCCCTGCCGGGGCAGGCACCGACGAGAACCCAGGAGGCAGCAACAGAACCTTCGTGAGCCACAAGCAGTGCCGAGAGGCTCTGAGCCTGCGGCCGGGGCAGGACTACCTCCTGTGGGGACTCGGCAGCGACCTCTGGGCCACTGGCAACAGGTGGGGACGGGGAGGGGACATGGGGACGGGGAGGGGACAGGGGACGGGGAGGGGAGCAGGGACATAGGGACGAGGAGGGGACATGGGGAGGGGGAGGGGAGCAGGGACAGGAGCAGGGACATGGGGACGAGGAAGGGACAGGGGACAGGGAGGGGACAGGGGACGGGGAAGGGACAAGGAAGGGACTCGGAGGAGACCGGGGTCATGGGGACAGGGAGGGGACACGGAGAGGATCGGGGACGTGGGGACACGGAGGGGAGCAGGGCCATGGGGACAGGGAGGGGACCACATCTGTAAGGACATGGGAGGAGGGTCGTGAGGTGTTGGGGATGTGAGGGCACCACATTGATCCTTGTGTCACCTCCTCCTTCCCCTTCTCATCTCCTCCTTCCCATTCTCCTCTCCTCCTTCCCCTTCTCCTCTCCTCCTGTCCCTTGCCCTCTCCTCTCCTCCTTCCCCTTCTCCTCTCCTCCTTCCCCTTCTCCTCTCCTCCTTCCCCTTCTCCTCTCCTCCTGTCCCTTCTCCTCTCCTCCTGTCCCTTCTCCTCTCCTCCTGTCCCTTGTCCCTTCCTCCTGTCCCTTGTCCCTTCCTCCTGTCCCTCTCCTCTCCTCCTGTCCCTTCTCCTCTCCTCCTGTCCCTTCTCCTCTCCTCCTGTCCCTTGTCCCTTCCTCCTGTCCCTTCTCCACTCCTCCTGTCCCTTGTCCCTTCCTCCTGTCCCTTGTCCCTTCCTCCTGCCCCTTGTCCCCTCCTCCTGTCCCTTGTCCCCTCTGTCCCCAGCTTCTCCTACCTCATTGGGAAGGACACCTGGCTGGAGGCTTGGCCCTCGGAGGTGTCCTGCCAGGACCCTGAGTTGCAGGACCTGTGCCAGGAGTTCCTTGAGTTCGATGAGCAGATGAAGCTCTTTGGATGCCAGTCCTGAGCCCTGCCTGGCACCTCCTGGGCCCCTCTGGCACCTCCTGGGCCCTTTGTCCTCCTCCTCCTCTCTTCTTCTTTTTTTGGGTTAAAAAAACCCAATACAAATCCTTTCTCAGAACCTGGCTCTGGAGCTTCCTGCTGAGGGTCTTGTGAGGGGACACCAACACCACCAGGGGTGGCTTGGAGGGAACAAGAGGGTGGTGGAGACTCCACAGAGGTTGATGGAGTCATCATGGAGGGCACCACAGGGGCCATGGAGACTCCACAGGGACCATGGAGATGCCAGAGGGGTTGATGAGGTCATGGAGGACACCAAAAGGTCCATGGAGACTCCATAGGGGATGATGAGGTCATGGAGGACACCACAGGGGCCATGGAGACTCCACAGGGGTTGATGAGGTCACGGAGGACACCACAGGGCCCATGGAGACTCCATAGAGGTTGAGGAGGTCATGGAGGACACCACAGGGGCCATGGAGACTCCACAGGGGTTGATGAGGTCATGGAGGACACCACAGGGCCCATGGAGACTCCATAGAGGTTGAGGAGGTCATGGAGGACACCACAGGGCCCATGGAGACTCCATAGAGGTTGAGGAGGTCATGGAGGACACCACAGGGCCCATGGAGACTCCATAGAGGTTGAGGAGGTCATGGAGGACACCACAGGGGCCATGGAGACACCATAGGGGATGGTGAAGTCAAGGAGGACACCACAGGGACCATGCAGACTCCACAGAGGTTGAGGAGGTCATGGGGACACAATGGAGTCCTGGGGGTCTTTGTAGGGGTCAAGGGGATGGTGGAGTCTCCCTGGGGGTTGATGAGGTCATGGAGGACACCACAGGGACCATGGAGCCTTGCTGAGGTGTTTTGGGCCTGAGGTGATTTTGGGTCCTGGACACCTACTCAATGCCTTTATTAATGGTTTATTAATTAATTAATTTATTAATAATTTAAGAGGAGGAGGGGGAGGCCCCCCCAGACCAGCTGGAGGGGGGTTGGGACCTACTCAAGGTCCCCAAAATTGTGTCCATGAGGTCACTTTGTTGGCCTTCAAGTGGCCAGGCATGGGATCCAGAAGGTCCTTTGATGTCCCCAGTGTCCATCATGAGGTTCTCTGAGGTCATTTGGTGTCCCCAGGTGGGTTGGTCAAGTGTCCATCATGTCCTCAGCCTCCAGGCATGGAGGTCCAGAAGGCCCTTTTGCTGTCCCCAAACCTCCAGCCATGGAGGTCCAGAAGGTTCCTTCAGTGTCTCCAAACCTCCAACCACAGAGGTCCAGAAGGTCCTTTTGATGTCCCCAAACCTCCAGTCATGGAGGTCCACAAAGTCCTTTCATGTCCCCAAACCTCCAACCACAGAGGTCCAGAAGGTCCCTTTGATGTCCTCAGAGCTGGTCCTGAAGTTCTTGAGACCCAAACCTCCAAGCACGGAGGTCCACCAGGTCCTCTGGAGGTCTTGAGACCCAAACCTCCAAGCATGGGGGTCCAGAAGGCCCTTTAGAGGTCCTAAGACCCAAAACCTCCAAGCATGGAGGTCCACCAGGTCCTCTGGAGGTCTTGAGACCCAAACCCTCCAAGCACAGAGGTCACCAAGCTCCTCAGCTCTCTCCACCCATGCTGGTGTCCAACCTCCCACCCCCACCTTGCTGCCACCACCACCCCACAGGGGTGGTCACCCCCCAGGAGTGGTCACCCCTCCAGGGGTGGTCACCCCCCAGGAGTGGTCACCCCCCAGGGGCAGTCACCCCGCAGCAATCCGCAGCAAGCCCACGAAGTTCTCCTCCCTCTCGCCCTGGGCCAGCTGCCAGCTGTCCCCCAGCAGCTGTCCTCCACCTGAGGACATCTGCAAGCTGAGGACATCTTCAGCCTGAAGCTTCCCAACAGCTTGGACCAGGCCAGAGCGGATTGGGTCGGAGCCTTCCCCCTGGAGGAGCTCCAAGGGGACCTCCAGCAGCGGCCGGGGGGAACCCTGGCGGCAGAGCTGGAGCCTGACCCTGCCCCTGGGGCACTTGGAGGAGATGCAGCTGAGGGCAAGTTGGCCATAGAGGAGGTAAAGGCCTCCAGTGGTCACCTTCAGCTCCCTGGCTGCGGTCAGCTGGAGGTCGGAGCTGAGGAAGACTCCGCTGATGCCTTCCTCGTAGCGCCAAGAAGGGCCTGGGGGGGCGGTCAGAGAGCCTGGGAAGGGAGAAGAAGGGGTGGGTGGGGATGGGCTCCATGGGGGGTGGGGGTCCCTGATGGGAGGTGGAGGACCCTGATGGGAGGTGGAGGACCCTGATGGGCCATGGAGGTCCCTGATTGGAGGTGGAGGTCCTTGATGGGAGGTGGAGGTCCCTGATGGGAGGTGGAGTACCCTGATTGGAGGTGGAGGTCCTTGATGGGAGGTGGAGGTCCCTGATTGGAGGTGGAGGTCCTTGATGGGAGGTGGAGGTCCCTGATGGGCCATGGAGGTCTTTGATGGGAGATGGAGGACCCTGATGGGAGGTGGAGGACCCTGATGGGAGGTGGAGGTCCTTGATGGGAGGTGGAGGTCCCTGATGGGCCATGGAGGTCCTTGATGGGAGATGGAGGTCCCTGATTGGAGGTGGAGGTCCCTGATGGGAGGTGGAGGACCCTGATGGGTCATGGAGGTCCCTGATGGGAGGTGGAGGTCCCTGATGGGTCATGGAGGTCCCTGATTGGAGGTGGAGGTCCTTGATGGGAGGTGGAGGTCCCTGATGGGCCATGGAGGTCCCTGATGGGAGGTGGAGGTCCCTGATGGAAGATGGGATGACCTCCATGGGTGATGGATGCTCCTGGTGGGACTTGGGGTGACCACAACAGGTCATGGGGCTCCCTGATGGGAGGTGGGGTGACCACAGTTGGTCATGGGGTGACCTCCATGGGTGATGGAGGCTCCTGATGGGACATGGAGGTCCCTGGTGGGAGGTGGGGGTGACCCTGATGGCATCTGCAGCCCAGCCAGGGATGGGACCAGGAGGCCACAGGGGGAGGAGGAAGCTCCAGGACACCTTGGGTCCACTCTGTGACATCCTGGAGACCACAGCGTGGGGAGGAAGAAGTACCCCAACCTGCTGAAGGCTGGGGATGGAGAACCCTCAGTGCCACCTTGGGGACACTCCATGACACCCCGAGGGGGACTCTCCATGACACATTTGGGGACACCACAAGCCACCAACTGCCACCCCCAGAAGCTTCCAAGGGCCATGGGCTGAGGTTTCCTCTCCGAGGGTGGAAGGAGGAACTCAACAGGAAGCTCTCGAGATGACGAAGCCAAGATGTCCCCTGGGGGGAAGGGGGGGGGGGAGGGCTCCAGGATGTCCCCATGAGTCCCACCAGCCTTGCCCTGGAGCCCCTCAGCCTGGCCTTGGGGACAGGAGGTGACACTCACCAGCGCTCAGCAGGAGGTGGGCAGCAGTAGCAACCTGGAGGAAGAAGAGGAAGAGGAGAAGGTCAGAGATGGGTGGGGGAAGACCTCCATATCCCTTGTCCCCATCTCCCACCCAACCCCACCCACCAAAGGGAAGTTTGGTGGCACCTCAGGAGCTGGGGACTTCCCGAGGCAAGGGTGGGGGTTTGGCAGGGGGGAGGTCTCCAGATGGGAGGAGACCTCCTGGAGGTGGTGGGGTTGGGGTGCAGAGGACCTTCGGGGAGGGTGGACAGCCTGGGGGTCACCCAGCAGAGGGGGACACCACCAGGGTGGGCAGGTGGACAGAAGGAGGAAGGGAGAGTGGAGGGATGGACAGCAGGGTGTGGGGGACATCCAGGTGGACATTGAGGTGAACACCCAGATGGACATCCAGATGGACAACCAGATGGACAACCAGGTGGATGGACATCCAGATGGACAACCAGGTGGACATCCAAGTGAACATCCAGACAGACATCAAGATGGATGGACATCCAGGTGGACATCCAGGTGGACCTCAGGTGGATGGACTCTCAGATGGACACCCAGATGGGCAGGTGGAACAGATGGGTGGACAGATCTTAGGTGGACAGATGGACACCAAGGCAGGTGAACACGACCAGAAGGCTGGACAGATAGCTGGGTGGACATCCAGATGGACACCAGCACAACTGGACAGGTGGCCACCAGGACAGATGGACACCAGGACAAACAGAGGCTTGGACAAGCAGCTGCACAGCTGGCCACAGGGATGAACACCTGGATGGACGGACAGCAGGACAGGTGGACACCAGGAAACTTGGAATCCAGGACAGATGGACACCAGGACAGGTGGACATATGGACACTTGGACACCAGGACAGGTGGACACATGGACACTTGGACACCAGGACAGGTGAACACCAGGACAGGTGGACAGATGGACACTTGGACACCAAGACACTTGGAATCCAGGACAGATGGACACCAGGAGAGGTGGACACACGGACACTTGGACACCAGGACAGATGGACAGGTGGACACCAGGACAACCAAACATTTGGACCCAGGACAGAGGGGCACCAGGACAGAGGGACACACAGCCACCCCCTCCTGGTCCCCACCTGCTGCGGGGGCTCCCCGCGGAGCACCCCCAGGATCACAACGGCGGCGGCGGCAGCGGCGGCTCCGAGCGCGGCGGCGGCTCCGACAGCGGCGAGAACCGGCAGGAAGCGACGGCAGCCAGACCGGCACCGGCACCGGCACTGGCATGGGCAGGGCGGCAGCGAGGGGACCTCGGGGTCGATGAGCGGCGGTGGTGACATCGCGGTGGGGACCCCACGGCGGAGTCGCCTTATAGAGGGAGCGGGGAGGGGACATGGGGAGCGGGGAGGGGACATGGGGAGGGGACGAGGGGAGCGGGGAGGGAGTGAGGAGGGGACATGGAGACAGGGGAGGGAGCGGGGAAGGGACATGGGAACCGGGGAATGAGTGGGGAGGGGACAAAGGGAGCGGGGAGGGGACATGGGGAGCGGGGAGGGAGAGGGGAGGAGACAAGGGGACCGGGGAGGGGACAAAGGGAGCGGGAAGGGGATGCAGGGACCGGGGAGGGACCGGAGAGGGAGCGGGGAGGGGAGAGGGAGGGGATGAGGACAGCAGGGAGGGGCAGGGAGGGGATGCGGGGAGGCCAGGGAGGGAGCTAGGAGGGAACAAGGATCCCGGGGAGGGAAAGGGGACAGAGGGGAGGGGACGAGGAGGGACCGGGGAGGGATCAGAAGGACAGGGAGGAGACTGGGGAGGAGTTAAGGAGGGGACGAGGAGGGAATGGGGACACGGGGAAAGGACCGGGGAGGGGACAGGGAGCGACCGGGAAGGCGACAGGGATGGGACGGGGACAGGATAAGGACGACGGGAAGGGGACAGGGAGGGGACAGGGACACAGGGGCGGGGACAAGGAGCGACCGGGAACACCAAGGAGGAACAAAGGGTGACCGTGGGAGGGGACCCCGGTGGTACCGCGGAGGGGACACCGAAGGGTACCGGAGGGACTAAGGAGGACTGGAGGTGGCAGCGGGGGGGAGGGGGGGACCGAGGGGACCCCAATGGGACTTGGAGTGGAGAGGGGAGAAGAGTCCTGTCCAGACTCCCCCCCCCAAATTTGGGTGCCCTCCCCCCCGGTGGTGATATCACCGGGCAGGGGAAGTGTCGCCGGCGTGTCCCCTCCCCCGTAACCCCCCTCCCCCCGGGGTTTTTTTCGGTCGTGACGAGCTCCGGAGTTTCCTGCAACGGAATTTCCGGCGGGGGGGGATCGGGAAAGGGGTTTGGAGGGGAGGGGGGCAGCTTCCGCCCCCCACCCACCTGGAGTTATGTGGGGGTGGGGTCTTATTTTGAGGGCGGGTTTCATATGGGGGGGGGGGGTAATTTGGGGTTTAACTTGGGGGGTTCTGAATTGAGGGGGGGGGTCTCAAGAGTCCTCTATTGTTAGGGGTCTCCTGAAGGTCCCATCTGGGGAGGGGGTCACAGATGAAACACCCCCCCCCCCCCCCCCCGGCGGAGACCGCTAAGGAACACCCCCACACACACCAAGGGAGACCCTCAAATGAGCACCCCCCGATGTTAAACCCCCCCCCAAACGGGACCCCCTCCATGTCAGACCCCCCAAATGAGCCCCCCCTATGTTAACCCCCCAAAAGTGGGGCCCCCATGTGAGACCCTCCCCATGTGAGGCCCCTCAATTAGCACCCGGGGACGCCTATGTGATCCCCCCCCCTCCAAGTGTGACATTCCCATGCCAAGAGACCCCCAAGTGTGACCCCTCATGTTGAAAACCCCCAAAATGGGGACTCCCATGTGAGACACCCCCCCCCGAGACCCCCCATTGGAGACCCCCCAAAATGGGACCCCCGTGCCCTGCCCCCATCTTGAAGACACCCCTCCATGTAAGACCCCCCCCCCAACTGGGACCTCCATGCCAGACCTCCCTATTGGAGATCCCCCCCAAGAGAGGACCTCCATGCCAGACTCCCCCATTGGAGACACCCCCCCCAAAATGGGACCCACCCCCCCCCGCCAGATCTCCCTATTGGAGACCCCCATTGGAGACCCCCTCCATATAAGACCCCTCCCAAGATGGGACCCTCACGTTCGCCTCCCCCGTCCCCATTTCACCCTCCCCCCAAGGGCTTCCCTCTCCTCCCCCCCCACTCCCCCCCAACTCCGCAACCCTCCCCAGGATTCCCCCTTGGACCCTCCCGCCCCAGGTCCCGCCCCCTTCCCCACAGCCCCGCCCCTCCTCCTTCCACCAATCAGCGCAGTGGTCCGCGGATGATCGGCAGCAGGGAGGGGAGGCACCGGAAGTGCGCGTCACGTGGGGCAGGCGCGAGGGGGACGCCCAGAGATGACGGACGGGGAGGGGGGGGGAGGGGGGAGGTGTGGGAAAGGGGGAAGAGGTAAGGGCGGGACAGTGGGCGGGGCTTGGGGGCTTATGGGCGGGACCAGCAGAGGTGGGCGGGGCTAGGCGCTTCCGGGAACCGCAGGTGGAGGTGGTCCCGGTACCGGCGGAGGGAAAGCGAGGCTCGGGACGGGGGTTCTGGGACGGGGGAGACCTTAAATGGGGGGAAGTGGAACTTCGGCGGGGGAGGGGGCTCAGAGTGGGGAGAAACCAGGAATGGGAGGGGGACGCCGGGACTGGGAGGACTCCAAGGGAGGATGGAACCGGGAGTGAGGGAGGAGGGGGGGTGGGGGGAAGTCCCGGTACCGAGGGGGGAAACACCGGAGTGGGGCGGGGGGGGTGCCGGTGCAAGGCGGGGTCTGAGGAGGGGGAGACCGGGGGCTGGCGGGGGGGGGAGATCCCAGTACCGGGGGGAAACCCGGGGGGAAACCCGGGTGGAGGGGACACCACCCGCGCTGGGCTCCTGCGGGGGGGGGTGTCGGTACCGGGAGGAGGGTGGCTCTGGACGGGGGGGACACCGGGACTGGGGTCGGAGGGTGTCCCTGGCGTGCCACAGGCAGGGGTGGGGCACACGGGAAGGGCAGAGGTGGCCCTGGGGTGGCCACAGTGCTGAAGGTGACCAGGAGGAGATTGGGGGGGGGAGGGGGGGGGGGGACGACACACAATGGGGACAAGGGGGGGCACAGGGGTCCAGGGACACTTGAGTGGCATTGGGGACAGGGAGGCCATGGTGGGGTGGTGGTCATCAGGGTGGTCTTGGGGACATTTGGGTCATGGTGTGGTGGTCATCAGGGTGGTCTTGGGGACATTTGGGTCATGGTGTGGTGGTCATCAGGGTAGTCTTGGGGACATTTGGGTCATGGTGTGGTGGTGGTGGCCATCAGGGTAGTCTTGGGGACATTTGGATCATGGTGTGGTGGTGGTGGTCATCAGGGTAGTCTTGGGGACATTTGGGTCATGGTGTGGTGGTGGTGGCCATCAGGGTGGCCTTGGGGACATTTGGGTCATGGTGTGGTGGTGGTAGCCATCAGGCCAGGGGTGGCTAAGGCCAGGCCAATTTTGGGGCCACTTAGGCCAGGCTCAGTGAGGTCCCCTCGGGTTCCTGGGCAGGCAGTGCCGGCGACGCCCTCGTTAGGGGTAATTAAGCAAACGAGCTGAGGTTGGTTGAGTCACACTGGTGGCACTGGGGCTGGTTCAACTGGGACCGGCCAGGCTGGGTTCAGCCAAAACTGGGCCCAGTTAATCTGGGTTTAATTCGCTGGGGTTGATTAAACTGGGATTGGTTAAACTGGATTTAGTTAATTTGGTTTAATTGATCTGGCCCAGTTAAGCTGGGGTCAGTTACACTGCGGCCAGCTCTCCCATCTCTGGCTGAGCTGGGGTTTGGCTGAGCTGGGGTTGGTTAAACTGGGTCAAAGTCATTTGGCTCAGTTAAAATGGGTTTACTGGGATTGATTAAACTGGGATTAATTAACCAGATTTAATTAATTGGGTTTGGTTAAACTGGGTTGGGTTAAGCTGGGTTCAAGTCACTGGGCCAAGCTCAACTGGCTTGGTGTCCCCATTGCCCAGGGAGGTGGTGGAGTCACCATCCCTGGAGGTGTTCAAGAGGGGATTGGACGTGGCACTTGGTGCCATGGTTTAGATAGGCATGAGGTGTAGGGTGACAGATTGGACTCGATGATCCTTGAGGTCTCTTCCAACCTTCTTGATTCTTGATTGGGATTGGTGGCTCTGTTGGGGTCCCCATTGGAGTTGGTGGCTCCCCTAGGGTTGGTGTCCCTCTTGGGCTCCTCCTTGGGCTTGGCTTGGTGTCCCTGTTGGGTTGGATGTCCTCATTGGGGTTGGTGTCCCTCTTGGGCTCCTCCTTGGGCTCTGGGTCTCCATTGGTTCCCCATTGGGGTTGGTGTCCCCCCTGGGCCTGCTGCAGCCTGATCTCAGGAGGTTCCTCTGTCTCCTGCTCCCCAGGCCAGTGCCAGGCCCCTGGTGCCCGCAGCTTCATGGCTCTTCTCCTGCTTGGCATCGGCTGTGCCACGCTGCTGGCCGTGGCGCTGCTGCTGGCTGCTCACCGCCTGGGGCTCCTCTACCAACTCTGCCACACGGTGAGAGGACAACTCCTGACCCCTGACCACCTGCTGGAACGGGCCAGGGCGTGCTGACCTTCACCCCCTTGGCACCTGGCTGCCCCAGGTGGATCCTGGCAGCAGCAGGCACGGCGGGGAGCTGGTGGCAGAGGTGCTGAAGGCTCATGGCGTTCGCTTCCTCTTCACCCTGACTGGAGGTCACATCTCCCCCATCCTGGTGGCCAGTGAGAAGGTTGGCATCAGGGTGGTGGACACCAGGCACGAGGCCACCGCCGTCTTCGCCGCTGACGCCATCTCCAGGCTCTCAGGTGAGGAGGAGGAGGAACCGAGGCTGAGACCACCACCTCCTGGTGTCCCCAAGGGTGCCCAAGGTCCATCCCTGGTGGCTTTTGTCCCCATTCCTCTCCTCCTGGAGCTGATTTGGCAGCTCTGGTGAGAAGATGAAAAGCCACCACCCTTGGTGAGATCTTGGTTGAACTCAGGAGGCCTCCTGGGTGCCCAAGGTCCATCCCTGGGTGCCTTTCCGTCCCACTCCCTCCCTCCCTCCCTCCCTGGGTGCCTTTCCGTCCCCCTCCCTCCCTGGGTGCCTTTCCGTCCCCCTCCCTCCCTGGGTGCCTTTCCGTCCCCCTCCCTCCCTGGGTGCCTTTCCGTCCCCCTCCCTCCCTGGGTGCCTTTCCGTCCCCCTCCCTCCCTGGGTGCCTTTCCGTCCCCCTCCCTCTCCTCTCTTTCCCCCAACCCAACCTCCTGAGCTCCACCAACCACCTCCTGAACCTCTTCCCCACAACCTGGAGGTCCTGCAGAACCTCCCAGCTCCATCCCCACCCCCCTCGTGTCCTGCCCCGCAGGTGGCATCGGCGTGGCAGCCGTCACGGCCGGGCCCGGGGTCACCAACACGGTGACCGCCGTCAAGAACGCGCAGCTGGCCGAGTCCCCTCTGCTGCTGCTAGGGGGCGCTGCAGCCACGCTGCAAAAGGTGAGGAGGCCGCCGGGAAGGCACCAAGGAGGCTGCCCGGGACAGGGGGGATGGAGGGGGGTGCTGGCCGAGACCATTGAGTTTTTTTTTGGGGGGACCCTCGTTGAGAACATTGTGTTCTCAACCATTCCCTTCCCCCCATAATGGGGGGGAATGGGGGGTGCAGGTTGAGACCATTATGGGAAGGGAGGGGGGTGCTGGTTGAGGCCATTTTTGGGGGGTCCTGGTTGAGACAATCTTGGGGAGGGGTGGTTGAGACCATTATTTGGGGGAAGGGGACTGGTTGAGACCATTATGGGGGGAGGGGGGTGCTGGTTGAGACCATTAGTTGGAGGGGGAGGGTTGAGACCATTATTTGGGGGGGATGGGAAGGTACTGGTTGAGACCATTATTTAGTGGGGGTGCTGGTTGAGACCATTATTCTTTTTGGGGGTGGGGTGTGCTGGTTGAGGCCATTTTGGCACGGATGGGCCCTGGTTGGACCATCTTAGGGGGGCAGGGGGTGTGCTGGTTGAGGCCATTTGGGATCCAATTCCCTTCCCTTCTTGGGGTCGAATTCCCTTCCCTTCTTGGGGTCGAATTCCCTTCCCTTCTTGGGGTCGAATTCCCTTCCCTTCTTGGGGTCGAATTCCCTTCCCTTCTTGGGGTCGAATTCCCTTCCCTTCTTGGGGTCGAATTCCCTTCCCTTCTTGGGGTCGAATTCCCTTCCCTTCTTGGGGTCGAATTCCCTTCCCTTCTTGGGTCTTTCCCCCTCTTCCCCCATTCTTTTCTCCCCCTCCCCAGTTTTGGGGTCCCCCTCTGACTGCTTTGCCCCCCCAGGGCCGTGGAGCTCTGCAGGACATCCCTCAGCTCCCCCTCTTCAGGACCATCTCCAAAGCCACCTTCTCAGTCCAGGCTGTCCGCGACATTGTCCCCACCCTGCGCCAGGCCATCGCCACCGCCCAGTCTGGGACCCCCGGTGAGAAACTGGGGGAGCAGGGACCCCCCACAGCCACCTCCAGGCTTTGTGCCTTCCAGGGGTCACTCAGGGTTGGGTGGTGGCCACCTTTGGATCACCTAAGGTTGGACCACCCAAGGTTGGGTGGTGGCCACAGGTTGGATTGCCCAAGACAGGGTTGTGGCTCCTCCGACCCCCTGGCCCTGGCAGGGGGGTGGTGGTGGCACCATGGGGGTGCTGCTGGCTGTCTGGGGGTGCTGAGGCCCCGGGGGGTCTGGGCTGTCCCCCCCCAGGCCCTGTCTTCGTGGAGCTCCCAATCGATGTCCTCTACCCCTTCCACGTGGTGCAGAAGGAGATCGCTGGCAGCAAGGCCCCCAGGGGGCTGCGAGGGAAGGTGGTGCAGTGGTGAGAGACCACCCCCAGCCCCGCCCAGCCCAGCTCCTGCTCCTCAGCTAAGCCCAGCCCAGCTCCTGCTCCTCAGCTAAGCCCAGCCCAACTCCCCCTGCTCCTCAGCTAAGCCCAGCCCAACTCCCCCTGCTCCTCAGCTAAGCCCAGCCCAACTCCCCCTGCTCCTCAGCTAAGCCCAACCCAACTCCCCCTGCTCCTCAGCTAAGCCCAGCCCAACTGCCCCTCCTCTTCAGCTAAGCCCAGCCCAACTCCCCCTCCTCTTCAGCTAAGCCCAGCCCAACTCCCCTTCCTCTTCAGCTAAGCCCAGCCCAACTCCCCTTCCTCTTCAGCTAAGCCCAGCCCAACTCCCCTTCCTCCTCAGCTAAGCCCAGCCCAACTCCCCTTCCTCTTCAGCTAAGCCCAGCCCAACTCCCCTTCCTCTTCAGCTAAGCCCAGCCCAACTCCCCTTCCTCTTCAGCTAAGCCCAGCCCAACTCCCCTTCCTCTTCAGCTAAGCCCAGCCCAACTCCCCTTCCTCTTCAGCTAAGCCCAGCCCAACTCCCCTTCCTCTTCAGCTAAGCCCAGCCCAACTCCCCTTCCTCTTCAGCTAAGCCCAGCCCAACTCCCCTTCCTCTTCAGCTAAGCCCAGCCCAACTCCCCTTCCTCTTCAGCTAAGCCCAGCCCAACTCCCCTTCCTCTTCAGCTAAGCCCAGCCCAACTCCCCTTCCTCTTCAGCTAAGCCCAGCCCAACTCCCCTTCCTCTTCAGCTAAGCCCAGCCCAACTCCCCCTCCTCCTCCTCTGCACAGCTAAGCCCAGCCCAACTCCCCCTCCTCTGCACAGCTAAGCCCAGCCCAACTCCCCCTCCTCTGCACAGCTAAGCCCAGCCCAACTCCCCCTTCCTCTGCACAGCTAAGCCCAGCCCAACTCCCCCTCCTCTGCACAGCTAAGCCCAGCCCAACTCCCCCTCCTCTGCACAGCTAAGCCCAGCCCAACTCCCCCTCCTCTGCACAGCTAAGCCCAGCCCAACTCCCCCTCCTCTGCACAGCTAAGCCCAGCCCAACTCCCCCTCCTCTGCACAGCTAAGCCCAGCCCAACTCCCCCTCCTCTGCACAGCTAAGCCCAGCCCAACTCCCCCTCCTCTGCACAGCTAAGCCCAGCCCAACTCCCCCTCCTCTGCACAGCTAAGCCCAGCCCAACTCCCCCTCCTCTGCACAGCTAAGCCCAGCCCAACTCCCCCTCCTCTGCACAGCTAAGCCCAGCCCAACTCCCCCTCCTCTGCACAGCTAAGCCCAGCCCAACTCCCCCTCCTCTGCACAGCTAAGCCCAGCCCAACTCCCCCTCCTCTGCACAGCTAAGCCCAGCCCAACTCCCCCTCCTCTGCACAGCTAAGCCCAGCCCAACTCCCCCTCCTCTGCACAGCTAAGCCCAGCCCAACTCCCCCTCCTCTGCACAGCTAAGCCCAGCCCAACTCCCCCTCCTCTGCACAGCTAAGCCCAGCCCAACTCCCCCTCCTCTGCACAGCTAAGCCCAGCCCAACTCCCCCTCCTCTGCACAGCTAAGCCCAGCCCAACTCCCCCTCCTCTGCACAGCTAAGCCCAGCCCAACTCCCCCTCCTCTGCACAGCTAAGCCCAGCCCAACTCCCCCTCCTCTGCACAGCTAAGCCCAGCCCAACTCCCCCTCCTCTGCACAGCTAAGCCCAGCCCAACTCCCCCTCCTCTGCACAGCTAAGCCCAGCCCAACTCCCCCTCCTCTGCACAGCTAAGCCCAGCCCAACTCCCCCTCCTCTGCACAGCTAAGCCCAGCCCAACTCCCCCTCCTCTGCACAGCTAAGCCCAGCCCAACTCCCCCTCCTCTGCACAGCTAAGCCCAGCCCAACTCCCCCTCCTCTGCACAGCTAAGCCCAGCCCAACTCCCCCTCCTCTGCACAGCTAAGCCCAGCCCAACTCCCCCTCCTCTGCACAGCTAAGCCCAGCCCAACTCCCCCTCCTCTGCACAGCTAAGCCCAGCCCAACTCCCCCTCCTCTGCACAGCTAAGCCCAGCCCAACTCCCCCTCCTCTGCACAGCTAAGCCCAGCCCAACTCCCCCTCCTCTGCACAGCTAAGCCCAGCCCAACTCCCCCTCCTCTGCACAGCTAAGCCCAGCCCAACTCCCCCTCCTCTGCACAGCTAAGCCCAGCCCAACTCCCCCTCCTCTGCACAGCTAAGCCCAGCCCAACTCCCCCTCCTCTGCACAGCTAAGCCCAGCCCAACTCCCCCTCCTCTGCACAGCTAAGCCCAGCCCAACTCCCCCTCCTCTGCACAGCTAAGCCCAGCCCAACTCCCCCTCCTCTGCACAGCTAAGCCCAGCCCAACTCCCCCTCCTCTGCACAGCTAAGCCCAGCCCAACTCCCCCTCCTCTGCACAGCTAAGCCCAGCCCAACTCCCCCTCCTCTGCACAGCTAAGCCCAGCCCAACTCCCCCTCCTCTGCACAGCTAAGCCCAGCCCAACTCCCCCTCCTCTGCACAGCTAAGCCCAGCCCAACTCCCCCTCCTCTGCACAGCTAAGCCCAGCCCAACTCCCCCTCCTCTGCACAGCTAAGCCCAGCCCAACTCCCCCTCCTCTGCACAGCTAAGCCCAGCCCAACTCCCCCTCCTCTGCACAGCTAAGCCCAGCCCAACTCCCCCTCCTCTGCACAGCTAAGCCCAGCCCAACTCCCCCTCCTCTGCACAGCTAAGCCCAGCCCAACTCCCCCTCCTCTGCACAGCTAAGCCCAGCCCAACTCCCCCTCCTCTGCACAGCTAAGCCCAGCCCAACTCCCCCTCCTCTGCACAGCTAAGCCCAGCCCAACTCCCCCTCCTCTGCACAGCTAAGCCCAGCCCAACTCCCCCCTCCTCTGCACAGCTAAGCCCAGCCCAACTCCCCCTCCTCTGCACAGCTAAGCCCAGCCCAACTCCCCCTCCTCCTGCACAGCTAAGCCCAGCCCAACTCCCCCTCCTCTGCACAGCTAAGCCCAGCCCAACTCCCCCTCCTCTGCACAGCTAAGCCCAGCCCAACTCCCCCTCCTCTGCACAGCTAAGCCCAGCCCAACTCCCCCTCCTCCTGCACAGCTAAGCCCAGCCCAACTCCCCCCTCCTCTGCACAGCTAAGCCCAGCCCAACTCCCCCTCCTCTGCACAGCTAAGCCCAGCCCAACTCCCCCTCCCTCTGCACAGCTAAGCCCAGCCCAACTCCCCCTCCTCTGCACAGCTAAGCCCAGCCCAACTCCCCCTCCTCTGCACAGCTAAGCCCAGCCCAACTCCCCCTCCTCTGCACAGCTAAGCCCAGCCCAACTCCCCCTCCTCTGCACAGCTAAGCCCAGCCCAACTCCCCCTCCCCTCCTCTGCACAGCTAAGCCCAGCCCAACTCCCCCTCCCCCTCCTCTGCACAGCTAAGCCCAGCCCAACTCCCCCTCCCCCTCCTCTGCACAGCTAAGCCCAGCCCAACTCCCCCTCCTCCTCCTCTGCACAGCTAAGCCCAGCCCAACTCCCCCTCCTCCTCCTCTGCACAGCTAAGCCCAGCCCAACTCCCCCTCCTCCTCCTCTGCACAGCTAAGCCCAGCCCAACCCAGTCCCACCTCAACCCCACCCAACCTGTGTCCCCCCACTCCCAAACTGGGGTCCCACTGCCCCCCAGGTACCTCCAGAACTACCTGAGGAACCTCTTTGCTGGGGCTTGGGACCCCCGGGATATGTCCCCCCTGCCGGTGAAGGTGCCGCTGGCCACTGACCAGGAGGTCAGCTGGTGACTGGGGTTAAACTGGGGTTGACTGGGAGGGGTTGGGGGTCAACTGGGATGGGTTGGAGGTCAACTGGGAGGGATTGGGGGTCAACTGAGGTTTTTGGGGTCAACTGGGAGGAGTTGGGGTCAACTGGGATGGCCTTGGGGGTGGGTTGGAGGTCAACTGGGATGGATTGTTGTCAACTGGGTGGGTTGGGGGTCAACTGAGGTCTTTGGGGTCAACTGGGATGGATTTGGGGTAAACTGGGATGGACTTGGGGAGGGGCTGGGGGCTTGAGTGGGAGGGGTTTGGGGGGGTCGAGTGGGAGGGGCTGGGGAGGGGTTTGGGGGGTCGAGTGGGAGAGGTTGGGGGATGATTCGGAGGGGTTTGGGTGTGGAGTGGGAGGGGCAGGGGAGGGGTTTTTAGGGTCGAGTGGGTGGGCTTTGGGGGTTGAGGGGGAGAGGAGGGGTTTGGGAGTCGAATGGGAGGGGTTTGGGGGGTCGAGTGGGAGGGGTTGGGGGAGAGGCTGGGGGGTCGAGTGGGAGGGGTTTGGAGGGAGTCGAGTGGGAGGGGCTGGGGGAGAGGCTGGGGGGTCGAGTGGGAGGGGCTGGGGGAGAGGCTGGGGTGTCGAGTGGGAGGGGCTGGGGGAGAGGCTGGGGGGTCGAGTGGGAGGGCCTGGGTTCGGGGCTGGGGGCCTGATCTGTGCCTGGGGGCTGCAGGTGCAGCGCTGTGCGGAGCTGCTGAGCAGAGCCAGGAGGCCTCTGGTGCTGGTGGGCAGCCAGGCCCTGCTGCCACCAACCCCTGCCCAGGAGCTGCGGTGAGGGCACCCAGGGGGCACTGGCACTGGGGTGGGGATGCCAAGGGCTGGCTGCTGGCCTTAAGGGGACCCAAAGAGAACGTTTTGGGGCCAAATGTGGCTGTTCTGGTCCCGCTCTGAGCTCCCTGTCCCCCTCCCCAGGGCAGCACTGGAGTCCCTGGGTGTCCCCTGCTACCTGGGGGGCATGGCCCGGGGGTTGCTGCCCCCTGAGAGCCCAATCCTGCTGCGGCAGCAGCGGCGCCAGGCCCTGGCTGAGGCTGACCTGGTCCTGCTGGCAGGTAGCCAGGGCATGGGGAGGGGGTGGTAATGGGGATGGGAATAGGCAAAGGGATGGGGATAGGAAATGGATGGGGATGGGGTGGGGATAGGGAAAGGAATGGGGGTGGGATAGGGAAAGGGATGGGGATAGGAAATGGATGGGGATGGGGGTGGGATAGGGAAAGGGATGGGGGTGGGATGGGGATATGGGTAGGGAAAGGGATGGGGGTGGGATAGGGAAAGGGATGGGGGTGGGATGGGGATATGGATAGGGATAGGGAAAGGAATGGGGGTGGGATGGGGATATGGATAGGGAAAGGGTGGGGGTAGGATGGGGATATGGATAGGGAAAGGGATGGGGGTGGGATGGGGATATGGATAGGGAAAGGGTGGGGGTAGGATGGGGATGGGATAGGGGAAGGGATGAGGATAGGGGTGGGGGTGGGGGTGGGATGGGGCTGGGCTGAGCCGAGCCGTTCCGTGCCGGTGCCTCCCTGTCCCCCTGCCCCGCAGGTGCCGTCTGTGATTTCCGTCTGTCCTACGGTCGCCTCTTCGCCCGCGGCGCCGCCGTGGTGGCCGTGAACCGGAACCGGGAGCGGCTGCTGCTCAACGCCGGCGTCTTCTGGAGCCCACGGCTGGCCGTGCAGGGTCAGCCCCGCGTCCGGCCCCCCACCCCCCGCCCCGCACCGGCGGCGCTGGGAAGGGGCTGAGCCGGCACCGGTCCCACCCGCAGGGGACGCCGCGGACCTGGTGGTGAGGCTGGGACGGAGCCTGCGGGGCCTGAGCTGCCCCCGGGAATGGCTCCAGAGGCTGCGCGACAGGGACGAGGACTGCGAGAGGAGGAACAGGTCCGGAGCAGGGATGGGAGGGACTGGGATGGGGCTGAGGGGGGAGTGGGAGGGACTGGGAAAGACTGGGATGGGGCTGGGAGGACTTGGGAAGGACTGGGAGGAGGATGTGAGGGACTGGGAGGGGAATGGCAGGGAGGGATTGGGTTGGGAATGGGAGGGACTGGGATGGGACTGGGAGGCACTGCAATGGGACTGAGGTGGGGATGGGTTGGGACTGGGATGGATGGGGAGGGACAGAGATGGGATGGGACTGGGCTGGGAATATGTTTGGGGTGGGACTGGGGTGGGGATGGGACTGGCTGGGGTCTCATCATTCCCAGTCCTTGCTGGACCCCAACCCATTTCCACCTGGGAGGGGGTTCCTATTCCCACTCCTTGCTGCCCCCCAGCCCATCTCCAGCAGGCAGAGGCTGCCCCTTCCCAGTGTGCCTAGTGGCTCAGTGCTGGGTGCCATGTGCAGGCTGAAGGCCTCCAGCCCTGCTGGCTGCCAGCTGAACCCCCTGGAGCTGCTCCAGCAGCTGGAGCTGCTGCTGCCCCCCCAGGCTCTGCTGGTGGCTGACGGAGGAGACTTCGTGGGCACCGCTGCCTACATCCTGCGCCCGCGCCAGCCCCTGGCATGGCTGGACCCTGGTGAGCGCCCCCCAGGAGCACCCCGGGGCTGGGGGCACCTCCTGAGCTGGCCCCCAAGGGAGGGGGAGGGGGTTGGGCTCTGCAGGGTCCTTTGGGGATGCTGGGGGAGGCTTTGTGCCTGAGCCTGCTTCTAACCTTGGCCTTGACCTTGGCTCTGACTTAAGCCTGAGCCCAAGCCTGTGCCTGGCTCTGATTCCTGACTTTAACTCTGATCCTAACCTTGACCCTAACCCTGACCTTAACTCTGACCCTAATTCCTGTTCCCTAACCCTGACCTTAACCCTGCTCCTAACCCTGACATTGACACTTGGTTCTGACTTAAGCCTGAGCCCAAGACTGTGCCTGGCTCTGACTCCTGACCTTAACTCTGACCCCTAACCTTGACCCCTAACCATGAACCCTGATGCTAACCCTGACCTTAACCCTGTTCCTAACCCTGGCCTTGTCACTTGGCCCTGACTTAATCCTGAGCCCAACCCTGTACCTGGCTCTGATCTTGACTCTGATCCTTAGCCCTGACCCTAACCCCAACCCTGACCATTGACCCTGACCCTTTGATCCCTGACCCTAACCCTGACCTTACCCCTGGGCGGTCTGGACCCCGGTGAGGCCCCCCCCAGGGGACACCCTGGGGCTGGTGGCACCTCTGGAGGTGACCCCAAAGGGACCAGGTTGGGTCTGGGCTCTGCAGGACCCTTTGGAACCCTGGGAGTCGGTGGAGGCTTCGCACTGGGGGCAAAGCTCTGCAGGCCAGAGGCTGAGGTAGGGGACAGGGAGACCCTTGGGGACAGAGAGAGACCCTTGGGGACAGAGAGAGACCCTTGGGGACAGGGAGAGCCTGGGGGACAGGGAGAGCCTTGGGGACAGAGAGAGCCTTGGGGACAGGGAGAGCCTTGGGGACAGGGAGAGCCTTGGGGACAGAGAGAGCCTTGGGGACAGGGAGAGCCTTGGGGACAGGGAGAGCCTTGGGGACAGGGAGAGCCTGGGGGACAGGTTGAGCCTGGGGGACAGGTTGAGCCTGGGGACAGAGAGAGCCTTGGGGACAGGGAGAGCCTTGGGGACAGGGAGAGCCTTGGGGACAGGGAGAGCCTGGGGGACAGGGAGAGCCTTGGGGACAGGGAAACCCCTGGGGACAGAGAGACCCTTGGATACAGGGAGACCCTTGGGGACAGAGAGACCCTTGGGGACAGAGAGACCCTTGGGGACAGGGAGAGCCTGGGAGAGAGGGAGAGCCTGGGGGACAGAGAGAGCCTGGGGGACAGGGAGAGCCTGGGGGACAGGGAGAGCCTGGGGGACAGGGAGAGCCTGGAGGACAGGGAGAGCCTGGGGGACAGGGAGAGCCTGGAGGACAGGGAGAGCCTGGGGGACAGGTTGAGCCTGGAGGACAGGGAGAGCCTTGGGGACAGGGAGAGCCTGGAGGACAGGGAGAGCCTTGGGGACAGGGAGAGCCTTGGGGACAGGGAGAGCCTTGGGGACAGGGAGAGCCTGGGGGACAGGGAGAGCCTTGGGGACAGGGAGAATTTAGGGGACAGGGAGGCTCTGGGACTTGGTGGCCCTTGGGGACGTGGTGGCCTTGGAAGGGTCAGGCCCTGCCTGGTGGCATTCAGAGGTCACCTTCAGATGGCATCGTGCCTGCTGCCACCAGCTCACCCCCAGCCACTCTGGGGGCTCTTGGGGCCCTGGGTGGGCACCCCCAGGGCTGTCCCCAAGCCTTTAGTGCCCCCTGAGTGCTGTCCCCTTCCCCTTGCTGTCCCCTGCCCTCACCTCCCCCTGCCCCAAACCATTCCTAATGCCACCTGCTGACCCCACACCCACTCTGGTGGCTCCTGGATGGGCACCCCCTGGATTGTGCCCAAGCCTTGGTGCCCCCTGAGTGCTGTCGCCTCCCCCTGCCCCAAACCATTCCTGGTGCCACCTGCCGACCCCCCCCACTCTGGTGGCTCTGGGGGGCCCTGGCTGTGCCCCCCTGGGCCGTGCCCAAGGCTTGGTGCCCGCTGTGCCCGTGCCAGGTCTGGCTGCTGTTTGGGGATGGTTCCCTTGGCTTCAGCCTCGCTGAGTTCGATTCCTTTGTGCGCCACAAGGTGAGGAGGGGGAGGGGAGGAGAAGGGAAGGGGCAGGACCCCCCCCGGGGTGGGGGCTTCTCCTCTGCCCCCCCCAGGGCCTGCTGGCACAGCCCCCTGTGCCCCTGGCAGGTGCCTGTGATCGCCCTGGTGGGCAACGATGGCTGCTGGAGCCAGATCGCCCGCGGGCAGGTGGCACTGCTGGGCAGCAACGTGGCCTGTGGCCTGGCACAGCTGGGTGAGGGCTGGGCACCTTGGGGGCACCTTGGGGGTATCTGGGGGCCGCTTGGGGCACTATGTGGAACCTTTTGGGACAGCTTGGGGCACCCTGAGGGCACCTTGGGGACACCCTTGGGGCACTTGGGACACTATGGGGCACCTTGGGGATGCTTGGGCACAGCTTGGGGCACTTGGGACACTATTGGGCACCTTGGGGACAGCTTGGGGGATGCTGGGGGCACTATGGGGCACCTTGGGGGGCAGCTTGGGACACCCTGAGGGCAGCTTGGGGCACTTGGGACACTATGGGGCACCTTGGGGACAGCTTAGGACACCTTGGGAGTACTTTAGGACCTTGGGGGCATCCTGGGGACACCTGGGGGCACTTGGGACACTATGGGACAGCTTGGGGGCACCTTGGGGACATCTGGGGCACTTGGGAGACCCTCCCCTCCCTCTCTCCTTCTCCCTCCCCTTTTGTGCCACCCAGCTGCCACCTCCTCCCTTCTCCCTCCCCTTCCCTCCTGGTGCCACCCCCTCCCTCCCCCCTCCCCTCCTGTGCCACCTCCTGCCCTTCTCCCTCCCCTCCTGTGCCACCCAGGTGCCATCCCCTCCCTTCTCCCTCTCTCTTCTCTGTGCCCTCTCTGCAGACTACCACCTGGTGGCAGAGGCCTTGGGTGCCAGGGGCCTGCTGCTGAGCCTGCAGGAGGGGCAGGAGGTTGGCAGTGCCCTGCAGGCTGCCAGAGCCCTCTGCCACCAGGGCCACCCAGTGCTGCTCAACGCCCTGGTGGGCAGGACAGACTTCAGGGACGGCTCCATCGCCGTCTGAGGCCACCAGGGGGCACCAGGGTGGCACCCAAGGGTCCCCACCCGGGGGGGGTTGGGGACAATAAAGGAGAAGCTCTCAGGTGGCTCTGGGGGACCTTGGCCTGGGGACACTGAGGCTTGGGAACAGCTCTGGTGGCACTGCTGGGGCTGGCATCTCCTCCCTGAAAGCCACCAGCTGCTGGTGGCACCTCAAAAGTGGCACCCTGGGGGCTGGCACCAGCTCCTGAAGGCCACCATCCCTTGGGGCCATCTCAAGTGGCACCTTGGGGACATTGAGGGACATCAGCTTGGCTGCCACCAGCCCCTGGGGACATCCCAGGTGGCACTTTGGAGGCTGTCAACTCCTCCCTGGAGGCCACCAAGCAGTGAGGGGACCTCAAAGGTGGCACCTTGGGGGCTGTCACCTCCTCCTTGAAGGCCACCACCCCTTGGGGACATCTCAAGTGGCACCCTGGGGACATTGAAGGACATCAGCTTGGCTGCCACCAGCCCCTGGGGACACGCTGGAGGCTGTCACCTCCTCCCTGGAGGCCACCAGGCTGTGGTGCCAGGGGCAGCTCTGCCATTTATTGCTGGTGACAGTGACAAAGGGGGGGGGGAGGGGTAAAGACACTTTGGGGGGGGGGGGGCTCGAGCTCACCTTAGGGGGGGAGGGGACACTCTGGGGACAGCTTTGTCACCTTCCCCCTCCCTCCCCCAGCAGCTTCTAACACTGGGGGGGGGGGGGGGGGGGGGGGGGGAGGGCTCAGGGCACTTGGAGGGGGTCCAGGTAGGTTTGGGGGGGGCTCAGGTGACTCTGGGGGGGTCCAGGTGACTTTGAGAGGGGGAGGGGACACTTTGGGGACACTCTGGGGACAGCTTTGTCACCTTCCCCCTCCTGTCCCCAGCAGCTTTCAGACTAGGGGGGGCCTGCGGGGGGGGGGGGGTTCACATTGAACTGGTTTGGACTGGTTCACACTGGGGGGCCTGGGGGGAGCTCTCTTGGGTATTTTAGGGACCCCCTCCCTCAATTTAACCTCAAGGGGGATCGATTTTGGGGGGAAAAAGAGGAAATAAATTAAAGCTGCAGTACCTGAAATGGGGAGGGGGGGGGGGAGGGGTCCCCAGGCATGGGGGAGGGGCTTCAGGCAGGGAAGGGGTCCCCAGGAAGTGGGGTTGGGGGGTCCACAAGCGGGGGAGGGGTCCCCAGGAACCTGAGGGCAGGGAGAGGAGGGGGGGGGGGGGCTAGGAAGTGGGAGGGGTCCCCAGGAAGCTGGGGGGGAGGGAGGGGGGAGGATAGGAAATGGGGGAGGGGTCCCCAAGATCTTTCGGGGGGGGAGAGGAAAGGAAAGGGGAACCCTCCCCTCCCCCCCCCAAAAAAAAAAAAGTTTGGGAGGGGCAAATGGGGGTGGGGGAGGGGCAGGGTTGGGAGGGGGCGGGAGGGGGAAGGCTTCTGAGGGGGGGGAGGCAAAATTTGGGGGTCCCCAAGGAAGGGCAGAGAGGGAAAAGAGAGGCACTGGTGGGGGGGGGGAAGCTGGACCCCAAATGGGGACACCCCCCCCCCCCCAGGGTGGGGGGATTGGCCTGGGAAGGACTGGGAGGGAATTGGGATGGACTAGGAGGGGACTGGGAAGGACAGGGAGGGGACTGGGATGGACTGGGAGGGGGTCCCAGGCCTGGGCTGGGGTCTGTCCCCCCATGCCTGGTGCTGTGCAAATGGAAGCAAGGAGAGAAGTGCTGGGGAGCTGCTTACTGGTTCCTACTGGTTTCAGCAGTGTGGTTATTGGGTGGTGGCAGCACGGGTGCTGGGCTTGGGCACTGGTGGGGGTGGGGGGTGGCATCAGTGGTGGTAGAGGCACTGGTGGGGGTCTCCTGACTGGTCCTGACTGGGTTTGGTGGAATGGGCACTGGTGGTACTGGTGGTGATCTTCTTACTGGTCCTTACTGGCTTTGGTGCTGGTGGCACTGGTGGTGATCTTCTTACTGGTCCTGACTGGGTTTGGTGGACTGGGCACGGGTTTTGCTGGTGGCACTGGTGGTGATCTTCTTACTGGTCCTTACTGGTTGTGGTGCAGGTGGCACTGGTGCTGGCACCATTGGCACTGGTTTTGCTGTTTGGGACTGGTGGTGGTGGCATCACAGGCACTGGTGGTGATCTTCTTACTGGTCCTTACTGGTTTTGGTGCTGGTGGCACTGGCACTGGTGGTGATGTCCTTACTGGTTTTGCTGGGGGTGTTACTGGTTTTGGCCTCCTTACTGGGCTGGGCACTGCTCTTACTGGTTCTGAGGCTGCCACCAAGGGTTGGCACTGCCACTGGTGCCACCCAAGCCAACCTTGGTGCTGCTGACCTCACCACCAGCTTGGGGTCACCACCAGCTTCAGCATCACCACAGCTTCCATCACTCCCAGTGCCCCTCCAGTGCCTCCCCAGTGCCCCCTGGTGCCCGCAGGCTCACAGGCAGACGTTGATCTGCTTGGCCAACTCCCTCTCCAGGTCACTGATGAGGGCATCGAAGTCCTTCAGGTTGAGCTTTGCCCCCAGGCCATTGCTGCCCTCTTGGCCCAGCCCCAGTGGTGCCACCCCCAAGGTCCTCCGGGCTGGGCCCTGCTGGCCTCCTGCTGGCTGCTGCTGGTCTTGTGCTGGCTGATGCTGGCCACCTGCTGTCCCCTGCTGGCCACCTGCTGTCCCCTGCAGGTCTCCTGCTGCCCCCTGCCGGCAGCCTCCTGGCTGCTGCTGGTCTCCTGCTGGCTGCTGCCTGTCCCCTGCTGCCCCCTGCAGGTCTCCTGCTGCCCCCTGCTGGTCTCCTGCTGCCCCCTGCTGGCCACTTGCTGGCTGCTGCTGGTCTCCTGCTGGCTGCTGCCTGTCCCCTGCTGCCCCCTGCAGGTCTCCTGCTGCCCCCTGCTGGTCACCTGCTGCCCACTGCAGGTCTCCTGCTGCCCCCTGCCGGCAGCCTCCTGGCTGCTGCTGGTCTCCTGCTGCCCCCTGCTGGCCACCTGCTGGCTGCTGCCTGTCCCCTGCTGCCCCCTGCAGGTCTCCTGCTGCCCCCTGCTGGTCACCTGCTGCCCACTGCAGGTCTCCTGCTGCCCCCTGCTGGCCGTGGCCAGCAGCTGCTGGGAGGTGGTTGTGGCTCCAGTCCCCTGCGTAGCGATTGCTGGGAGGGCTCTCAGGGCCCCGCGGCCGCGGCCTGGCCACCACCGGGAGGCGCTCCAGGAGCTCCAGCTGCAGAGGGGGACCTCGAACAGGGGCTGGGGGGATGCTGGGAGGAGGCCCAGAGCTAACTGGGAGCACTGGGCTGGAGCTGGGAGCTGTGGAGAGAGGGGAAGGAGGAGGTCAAGGAGACCTGTGGGAGGGTCTGGAGAGGGTGGAAGTTTGGGGGGGGGGGGGGGGGGTGGGTGGAGCTCCAAGGAGATGAAGGAGACCTGGAGATGGTTTGGGGAATGGGAGCTCAGGGAGCTCCATGGAGTCAAGGAGACCTGGAGGTGGTTCTGGAGATGGTGGAACTTGGTAGGAGGTCACCAAAAGGCGGTCCATGAGGGACAAGAAGACCTGGAGATGGTTCTGGGGATGGTGGCTCATGGGGAGGGGTCACCAAGAGGAGCCCCATGGGGGACCCAGAAGACCTGGAGAAGCTTCTGGAACTGGTGACTCATGGTGGGGTGGTCCCAGAGGTGTCCCAGCACCCCCCCAGCTCAGATTCCACCACTGCTGCCCATGCTGGTGACCCTTCAAGGTGTCCACCCCAAGGGTCCTCACCTGGCCAGGCCTGCAGAAGGTAATGGAGGACCTCAATGTGCCTCTTAAAGTCCACGGCGCCGGAGATGTCCTCACTGGGGGTGGTGGTGGCCATGGTGGCAGCAGAGCCTTGGAGCTCCTGGTGGTGGGTGAGGAGCACAGGCCCGAAGCAGACGGCGATGTTCTGGGGGGTCATGCGGTTGAAGGTGTGGAAGGAGGCCACCAAGCTGAGGTGGTCCAGGAGAAGCTTCAAGGTGGCCTTGAGAGGGACAAGGAGATGTCACCTGGGGACCTCTGCTGTCCTCTCCCATCTTGGTCACCCCAAAAAGGGAGCTGAAGGGCTTCAGAGCATCCCCGACGGGAGGGGGTTGGGGATGGGGCACCAGGGAGGAGCAGCAGATGGGCACCAAGATGCCACCAGGATGGGACCAGGGCTGACCAGCAGATGACCACCAGATAGTCACCATGACTGGCACTGGGCACCATAGTTGGGTACTGAGAAGTCGTCATCTGGTGGTGGGCACCACCAGTTTGAGCACTGGGCACCCCAGCTGGGCACTGAGAAGCCATCTCCTGGTGGTGGCCACCACCAGTTTGGGCACTGGGCACCACAGTTGGGCACTGGGAAGCCATGTCCTGGTGGTGGGCACCACGGTTGGGCACGGGGAAGCCATCTCTTGGTGGTGGGCACCACAGTTGGGCACTGAGAAGCTATTTCTGGTGGTGGGCACCACAGTTGGGCACTGAGAAGCCATCTCCTGGTGGTGGCCACCTCCAGGCTGGGCACTGGGCACCCCAGCTGGGCACTGTTGCCCCCAGTTTGGCCACTGGCCTCTCACCTTCTGGACCTGGGGCAGGCAGTCCAGCAGGCTGACCGCATCCCTGTGCCCCCAGGAGGTCTTTGGTGCCCTCCTGGCCATGGCCTCCAGCACCACCTGGTAGAGCGTGGAGGTGATGAGAGGAGTGGGCAGCTCCCGCAGGAAGTCCTTCAGGATCCCTGGAGGGGAAGAGGGCACCAGGATCACCTCCAGCAGGCCCAAACCCACCCTGCTTAGGGCACCAGGGTGGCTTCCAGGAGATCCAGAAGGCTCAAGGCCACCACACCAAAGGTCTCAAGATGAACTCCATGAGGTCGAGAAGGCTCAAATCCACCACACTAAGGCCACCAGGATGTCTTTCATGAGGTCCAGCAGGCCCAAACCCACCCTGCTTTGGGCACCAGGATGACCTTCATGAGGTCCAAAAGACCCAAGCCAACCACAAAGAGGGCACCAGGATGACCTCCAGGAGATCCAGAAGGCCTAAGGACACCACACCAAAGACCTCAGGATGATCTCTATGAGGGCCAGAGGGACCAGGCTAACACACTAAGGACCTCGAGAAGGTCCAGAAGGTCCAAACCCACCACATTGAGGATTGAGGACCTCAGGATGATCTCCAGCAGGTCCAGAAGACCCAAACCCACCAGACTGAGCCCACCAGGTCACCCTCCAGGAGGTGCTGCAGGCCCCAGGGCCCCCCAGGTGTGTCTGGAACCCACCAGTGATGACATTGATGTCAGGATATCTTCTCTGGCAGAGGCTGACAGTGCTGCTGTCCCTCTCGAAGGCCTCTCGCAGCTCCTTCTTGACAGCAGCGGAGCCACAGAGTCGGTACAGCCCCACGACCTGCCAGCAGGGGGCGTTAGGGTACAGCCCCAATGCCTGCCAGCAGAGGGCGTCAGGGTACAGCCCCACGACCTGCCAGCAGGGGGCGTTAGGGTACAGCCCCACGACCTGCCAGCAGGGGGCGTTAGGGTACAGCCCCAATGCCTGCCAGCAGGGGGCGTTAGGGTACAGCCCCAATGCCTGCCAGCAGGGGGCGTTACGGTACAGCCCCACGACCTGCCAGCAGGGGGCGTTAGGGTACAGGGTCCCACCAGCACCAACACCACCAACACCACCAGCTGCAGGGTGCTGGAGGCTGGAAAGGAGCTCCTGAGATCATCTCCATCACCCAGAGACCATCTACAGATCATCTACATAATCTGAACTTCATCTGGAGGTCGTCTCCATCCCCTGGAGAACATCTACAGATCATCTCTATCGTCTGGAGATCATCTCAGGATCATCTCAAGACCACCTCCATCAGCTGGGGATGAGGATGCTGCCCAAGACAGGCCCCACTGCTGACCCTTGGAGACCACCACCACCCTTTGAGGCCACCACCATGGAGCTCCACTGACCTTCAGGCCTCGTTTCTCGATCTCAGACACACACTTCTGGATGATGAGAGGCACCTTGGTGGTTGTCTTCTCCCTCTCCACCAGCTGGCCCAGCTCCACCCCGAAGACCCGAGGCTCCCCCTCGCTGGGGTTGTCCCACTGCTCCACCAGGCTCAGCTTGGAGTAGAGGACACCCCGGGGCTGGAGCTGCACTGCCAGCTGCTGTGCTCTGCAACCTGCGGTGGAACCAAGTGGTGACATCAACCTGGTGACCAAAGCCCACCCAGACCCCACCACCTGCTCCTACCTCTGAACATCTGGGTCAAGACCATGGCTTTGAGCCTCCAAACCCCACCCAGACCCTACCACCTGCTTCCACCTCAGAAGATGTTGGCCAGAACCAAGGCTCTGAGCCACCAAAGCCCATCCAGACCTCATCCAGACCCCACCACCTGCTCCTACCTCAGAAGATGTTGGCCAGAACCAAGGCTCTGAGCCACCAAAGCCCACCCAGACTCCACCACCTGCTCCCACCTCAGAAGATATTGGCCAGAACCAAGGCTCTGAGCCACCAAAGCCCATCCAGACCTCATCCAGACCCTACCACCTGCTCCTACCTCTGAAGATCTGGGGGTGGAACCAAGGCTCTGAGCTACCAAAGCTCACCCAGACACCACCACCTGCTCCTACCTCTGAAGATATGGGGCAGCACCACGGTCCCATGGCAGCAGATCCTGTTCCTGCAGCTGGTGGGATCCCAGGAGAAGACAACCACCTTGAGCTGCCGAGCACCTTCCAGCTCCAGGTTGAAGGTGTGGTTGAGTGCCAGGAAGGCCTTCTTGGAGGCCAGCAGAGCCGTCCTGGCTCTGTTGACTGAATCCACCTGCAGGACGCAGAAGACCTCCCTGGCCTCCACCTTTGGTGGCTTCAGGTCCTTCAGCCCCTGCAGGTGGACGCTGACCAAACCGGAGATCCTCTGCCCACCGCGCTCCGCCGGCTCCTCGCTGCTGTACGGTTGGTACAGTGCCACCTCCAAGGCCTTCTCTCCATCCTCCTCCTCCTCCTCGTTATCCGCAGGAACGTCTCCAGCCTTGGCCGGCAGCTGGGGCGAGTCGCCGTCACTCAGGTAGCCTCCTCTGCTGACCATCACCCTGCCCCGCGGGGGTCCTGGCACCGAGGCCACGCTGGTGTCCAGGTGGTAGCGGCTGATGACGTTGCTGGACTCCTTCCCGGCCTCTGCCCCCACGGTGCCACCCTCCTGGGTGCGAGGTGCCCGCGGGCTCCGCAGGCTCAGCTTGCGGCGCAGCTCCGGCAGCTTCCTCATCTTCATGGAGAGGCGGCGGACGGTGCCCGGGGACTTCACCTTCTGCAGGGCACTGCCCCGCCGGGGGCTGCCCGGAGGGGAGGAGGGGGCTGAGGACAGCCCCGAGGTGACACAAGGGATGGGAACCTTCCCTGGGCAGAGGGAGAAGGGGGGGAGTGAGGAGGGGGGCACCAGGGGGCGCTGGGGAGGGGACACTGGGGATAGGGCATTGGGTGTGGGGACCACAGGGGGCGTTGGGACTGGGAACCATTGGGTGTGGGGACCACGGGGTCCTGAGGACACTGGGGACAGGGCACAGGGTGTGGGGACCATAGGGGACACTGGGGACAAGGGGGCATTGGGTGTGGGGACCATGGGGTCTTGGGGACCCTGGGGACAGGGCATTGGGTCTGGTGACCACAGGGTCCTGGGGACACGGCTGGGGGGCGAGAAGGTGACAGAAGGACAATAGGGCTTGGGGCCCAGGTGCCACCACCGAGTGCCCTCTCCCTGCCCCTCACCACAGGCCTGGCTCCTGCCAGCCACTGGCTCCTCTCCTCGGCTGGGTGGCACTGTCCCTGCCATCACGGTGCCACCACGGTGACCACAGCTCTCAGCTGTCCCCAAGCCACCTCGGGCAGCTTCCTCCTTGGTCACCTTGGATGGTGCCAACCCACCAAGGAACTTCTCAACGTCTCCAGGAGCTGCCACCTTGGGGCCATCCTTCCAGGAGCTGCCAACTTGGGAATCTTCATCTTCAGGGATGGGGTTGTACCAGATGTCACCTTCACTGCTGGTGCCACCCCCGGTGCCAGGAGC
Organism: Indicator indicator; assembly: GCF_027791375.1. Taxonomy (NCBI): domain Eukaryota; kingdom Metazoa; phylum Chordata; class Aves; order Piciformes; family Indicatoridae; genus Indicator; species Indicator indicator. The sequence goes on along the minus strand of NW_026539251.1, from coordinate 26,769 downwards.
AGCAGCTTCTGCTGCCCCTCCCAGCTCATCCAGCCCAGGCCCCTTGGCTGAGGACAGCACCCAGTGCCTGCTGCTCCTCTCCAGGCTCCGCAGGTAGACTCCGTGGCTGGGACACCTCCCAGCAGCTCCCAGCTCCACGGAGCCTTTCGGCTCCTCGGCTGCCTCCACCAGCTCCAAGTCTTCCTCGCTGGGCGGTTGGATGCTGGCCTGGGGATCTGCTGCTTCCTTGGGATCTACTGGATCCAAGGAGGCTTTGCTGGCTGGTGGGGACCTCCTCTCCTGGTCGTGGCCACCGCAGGAGAACCTGGACCAGTTCTGCCTGCGGGACGCTGCTGGGTCTGGATCTGCTGGAGGATCAGGGCTGGGGGGTGGAGGATCTGAGGGAGGAAGAAGAGGAGGAAGGAGGAGGTGGGGAGGGCCTCAAAGTGTCAACAGGGAGCCCCCCCAGGACCTCTTTGCTGTGGTCACCACCACCATGAGCAGCCTGCAAGCAACCAACCACTCAGCCTGGTGCCTTCCTCCTCATCCTCAGCTCTAATGCATGGTTGTCTTCATCATCATCACCCTCACCTCTAATCCATGTCTTTCCTCACCATCCTCTCCCCCCCAACCCATAGTCGTTCCCTTCCTGAGTGGGTGCAGAAGGTCACTTGGGGTGCTGGGGGGTGAAGGGGTCCCTGGGGTGTCTGGGGGTGCTGGGGGGGGAGGTCTTTGGGGTGCTGGGGAGGGGTCGTTAGGGTGCGGGGAGGGGCTGGGGGGTCTGCGGTGTCCGTACCTCTCTCCTTGTCTGCTTTCTTGCCCCTCGGGCGGTCGCGGCCCCTCAGGCGGGAGAAGGTTCGGCGGAGGAGCGGCTCCGCCATCGCCCTCCCGAGCCCTTCACCGGGGTCTGCTCAAACCCCCAAACCCCTTCCTCGCTCCTACCGGGACCCCCTCAGTCCCTCCAGGGTCCTCTTGGTCCGTCAAGGTCCTCTCAACCCCGGGCTGGTCCCATCAGTCCCGACCCGGTCCCCTCAGCCCCAGCTGAGCCCCTAGAGCCCAGTCCGGTCCCTTCAGTCCCGGATCGCTCTTCGCAGTCCCGGCTTGGTCCCCTGAGTTCTTCCCAGTCCCCTCCACCCCAGCTCGGTCGCCTGAGCCCCGGCCGAGCACTCCGAGCCTGGACCGGTCCCCTCAGACCCAGCCAAGTCCCCAAGCCCGGTCCTTAAGCCCCGGCTGAACCCCCCCGAGTCCTGCCGAGTCCCTTCAGCCCCGGCTGAGCCTCTGAGTCCTGCCCGATCCCTTCAGCCCCGGCTGAACCCCCCCGACTCCTGGCCAGTCCCTTCAGCCCCGGCCGAGCCACTGAGTCCTGCGCGGTCCCTTCAGCCCCAGCCGAGCCCCCCGAGTCCTGCCCGGTCCCCTCAGCCCCGGCCGAGCCCCCCGAGTCCTGCCCGGTCCCCTCAGTCCCGGCTGACCCCCCCGAGCTCCAGCCCGGTGCCCTCAGCCCCGGTTCGTTCCCCTCAGCCCCCCCGAGCCCCGGCCCGGTGCTGTCAGCCCCGACTCGGTCTCTTGAGCGCCGGCTAAGCCCACTCAGCCCTGGTCCGTTCCGCTCGGTCCTTCTCGGTGCCTTGAGCCCCCCGGAGCCCCGTTCCGGTGCCGCTCAGCTCGGCGGGGCCTGGAGCGGCGGCAGCAGCGCCGCCATCCCTGGGCGCGAATTCCTGGGATGCCGCCGGCAGCGCTGCCGGGAGCTGTAGTCCGGAACCGGGGGAGCCAAAACGGCCCAAGACGACCCCCGGGGACCCCCCCACCCCGCGCGGGAAGGACCCTCCTGGAACCGGGGAGGACCCTCTTGGAACTCGGGACCCCCGCCCTGGAACCGAGCTGGGACCCTCCTGGAACCGAGCGGAGACCCTCCTGGAACCGGGACCCCCGCCCTGGAACCGAGCGGGGACCCTCCTGGAACCGGGACGCCCGCCCTGGAACCGAGCGGGGACCCTACTGGAACCGAGCGGAGCCCCTCCTGGAACCGGGGACCCCCGCCCTGGAACCGGGATCTCAAAGGGAGGGACCCCAGCCCCGGATCCCTCCACCCCCGGGCCTGAGGCTGTGGGGTGGGGCTGGAGGGGGCTTGAGGAGGCGCTTGCGGGGCTGGGAGGGATTCTGGGGGCGGTTTAGAGGGAGTTTAGGGAGACTTGAGTTGGTATTTGGGGGTCCTGGGGGGATTTGAGGGTTTGAGGGGGTACTTGGGGGGCCTGGGGTATTTGGGGGGGGGGGTCTTGAGGGGTAATTTGGGAGGTTTTTGGGGGTCCTGGGGGTATCTGGTGGGGCTTGAGGAAGCATTTGGGGTCCTTAGGGGTAATTTGGGGTCCAGGGGTGTTTGAGGGTCCTAGGGGTGTGGTTAGGCTGAGTTTAGGGTGGGTTTAGGGCTGGGTTGGTCTACTTTAGGGCTAGTTAAGGGCTAGTTTGGGACTAGTTTAGGGCTAGTTTAGGGTTAGTTTAAGGTTGGATTAAGGTTAGGGTTAGCTTAGGGTGAGCTTAGAGATAGTTGAGGGTTAGTTTAGGTCCATTTAAGGATAGTTTAAGGTTAGTTTAGGCCTAGTTTAGAACTTGTTTAGAGTTAGTTTAAGGTTTGTTTAGGACTTGTTTGGAGCTAGTTTAAGGTTAGTTTAGGGCTAGTTAAGGTTTAGGTTAGAGTTGGTTTAGGGTTATTTTAGGCCTAGTTTAGGGCTTGTTGAGAGTTTAAGATTAGTTTAGGGCTAATGTAGAGCTAGTTTAGAGTTAGTTTAGGGTCAGCTTAGGGCTAGTTTAGGCTTAGCTAAGGCCTAGTTTAGTATTAGTTTAGGGTTATCTTAGGGCTAGTTTAGGGCTAGTTTAGAGTTAGTTTAGAGTTAGTTTAGGGCTAGTTTAGAGTTAGTTTAGGGTTAGCTTAGGCATAGTTTAGAGTTCATTTAGGGTTAATTTAGGGCTAGTTTAGGCATAGTTTAGAGTTAGTTTAGGGCTAGTTTAGAGTTAGTTTAGGGTTAGCTTAGGGCCAGTTTAGGCTTAGCTAAGGGCTATTTAGCATTAGTTTAGGGTTATTTTAGGGCTAGTTTACAGCTAGTTTAGGCGTAGTTTAGAGTTAGTTTAGAGCTAGTTTAGAGCTAGTTTAGGCATAGTTTAGAGCTAGTTTAGGCATAGTTTAGAGCTAGTTTAGGCATAGTTTAGAGCTAGTTTAGAGTTAGTTTAGGGCTAGTTTAGAGTTAGCTTAGGGCTAGTTTAGAGCTAGTTTAGGCATAATTTAGAGCTAGTTTAGAGTTAGTTTAGGGTTAGCTTAGGGCTAGTTTAGGCTTAGCTAAGGGCCATTTAGCATTAGTTTAGAGTTAGCTTAGGGCTCGTTTAGGGATAGTTTAAACAGGCTAGGCCAGGCCCAGCTCAGGGCTGCCCCTCGCAGACCCAGGGCAGCTGGGTGCTGCAGGGGTAGTCGTACCACTGCCCATCCTTCCTCAGCACTGCGCAGTTCTCCTGCCGCCCCCCGTTGGGTTCATCCCGGTGCCAGGAGCTGGGATCCAACACAGGGATTATTCAGGATCTCACTTGATGTCCCCAATCCCATTCCCCCCCCCCCCCAGCTCCTGCTGGGCCCTACCTGCTTTTCCACTCTAGGATGCTCCCATTGGCTCGCTTCCAGGTTCCCTCAACCTCTTCATCCCGGATTCCCAGCCAGGAGGAGCTTCCCAGGATGTTCCTGACGTGATCCTGGGGGACACACAAAAATGTCACACACACCACAACCCCCTCCAGCAGGGACCCTTATCCTGTCCCCATTTCCAGATTCCTGGATCCATTCCCTATTTCCAGATCTCTGTCCTCATTCTCATTTCCAAATCCCTGGCTCTGTCCTCTATCCCTGTTCCTGGATACCTCGATCCATCCCCTTTTTTGGGTCCCTGTCCCCTTTTCTGGACCCCTGGATCCATCCCTATTCCCAGATAGCTCAATCCATTCCCAGTCCCAGATCCCTGTCCCCATTCCCACTTCTTTATCCCTATTCCCAGATCCCTGTCTCCCTGTCCAGCTCCCTGTCCCCATTCCCAGTCTCTGTCCCCATCCCCAGATCCTTTTACCCATTCCCATTCCTGGACCTCTGTTTCCATCCCAATCCCAGATCCCTTTATCTATTCTCATTCCCTGGTCCCTAGCCCATTCCCATTTCCAGATTCCTTGATCAATTCCAATTCCCATATCCCCATCTCCATTTTCAGTCCCAGATCCCTGGATCCATCCCATTCCCAGACCCTGGGATCCCTCTCACCCTCTCCTCAGGATCATCCACCTCCAGGAGCTGGGATCCCAGCTCAGAGCAGAAGCTGTGGGCAGTGTCCCAGGAGCTGGAAGTTTTGGAGTAGAAGTAGCAGGAATTCCGGAAGTGGATCCAGCCCTTGGAGCAGGGAGGACAACCTGGGGACACAGAAAGGTTGGGATCAACCCTGGAATGTTGGGATCAACCCACAGATACAGATGGGACACCCCAAAAGCACAGGATAATCCAGGCTGGAGATGGGATCCAGGGCTGCTGAGGATCCCTGAGGGATTGGAGGTAGGGCTGGGAATGGTTTAGGATTCCCGTTGGATTTGGGATGGGTTAGTTTGGGATTAGTCCAGGACTGGTTTAGGATTAGTTCAGGACTAATTTGGGATTAGTTCATGGTTGGTTTAGAGCTAGTTTAGGATTAGTTGAGAGCTGCTTAAACATTACTTGAGGACTAGGTTAGAATTAGTTCAGGACTAGGTTAGGATTAGTTCAGAGCTAGGTTAGGATTAGTTCAGGGCTGGTTTAGGATTAGCTCAGGACTAGTTTGGGATTAGTTCTGGACTAGTTTGGGATTAGTTCAGGGCTAGTTTAGGATTAGTTGAGGATTAACTCAGAGCTACTTTAGGATTAGTTCAGAGCTAGTTTAGGATTAGCTCAGGGCTACTTTTGGATTAGTTCAGGCCTAGTTTAGGATTATTTCAGGGCTGGTTTAGGATTAATTCAGGCCTAGTTTAGGATTAGTTGAGGATTAGCTCAGGGCTACTTTAGGATTAGTTCAGAGCTAGTTTAGGATTAGCTCAGGACTACTTTTGGATTAATTCAGGGCCGGTTTAGGATTAGTTCAGGGCTGGTTTAGGCTTAATTCAGGCCTACTTTAGGATTAGTTGAGGATTAGCTCAGAGCTACTTTAGGATTAATTCAGACTTAGTTTAGGATTAGTTCAGGACTAACTTAAGCTTAGTCTAACCCCCCCCCCCCCCTTCAACCCTCCTTCCCCTTTCCGCCTCCTTTCCCCCCCCCCCCACCCCCCTCCCCCCGCCTTTCCCAAGCCCTTCAGCCTTTAAGCCAGGCCTGGAGCAGGCCTGCTCTGGGCTCCGCCGCAGGACTGACAGGAGCAGGAGCAGAGGTCCTGGGCGGTGCCGTGGACCAGCCAGCGGCTCCACTGCCGGTCGCCGCTGTAGAGCATCACCGTCCCCTTGGGGTGGTTGCCGTAGTTGAAGTAGAGCTGAGGCTGAGACCCCTGCAGGGCCAGGAGGCCACCGGCGCCACACTGCCACCTCTGCAGCCTCCCATCCTCCCTGCAGGCCTCCAGCCTCACCACCGAGAGGTTGTGGCCCTGGGTGGCTGTCACGCAGCCGCCGCCGGCGCCGCTGCGCAGGAGACCTCCCAGCAGCCACTGGAAGCGCTGGGCCAGGGCCTGGGGCTGGCAGGGGGTGGCCGTCAGCAGCTGGCCCTTGGCCACCACACACTTCTGGTGGTGCTGGTTGTAGATCAGGAAGGACCTGGAGGCTGGGGGGGGCGGAGAGAGGGGTCAGGGTGGGGGTCGGGGGGGGTGGTGGAGGAGGAGGAGGAGGTGGTGGTGAAGGAGGAAGACGTGGAGGAGGAGGAGGTGGTGGAGGTGAAGGAGGAAGGTGGAGGTGGTGGAGATGAAGGAGGAAGAGGTGGAGGAGGAGGAGGTGGCGGAGGTGAAGGAGGAAGGTGGAGGTGGTGGAGATGAAGGAGGAAGAGGTAGAGGAGGAGGAGGTGGTGGTGGTGAAGGAGGTGATGGGGGTGGTGGTAGTGAGGGTGGTGATGGAGATGGAGGAGGAGGACAAGGTGATAGTGGTGGAAGAGAAGGAGGTGGTGGTGGGGACACCACCTTGGTTCTTGGGGTACCTCCACACCACCACCATGGGTGGCATCATGCAGAAGGAGGGGACACTCCCAGGGGACACTCACCCATGCTGGGAGGCTCCTTGGACTTCTCTGCTTCCAGCTCCTCGGTCAGGGCTGTGACTGGAGGGGACACAAAGGTCACCAGGACAGCCCAGGGATGCCAGCAGGACCCAGGGATCCCAACTGGGAAGTAAGGATGGAGTTGGGGAACCTTCCCTGGTGCCACCACCCTCCCTGGAGACACTTCTTGAGCACCAGAGACCAGGGAACCCTCTTTAGATGCCACCACCTGCCCTGGTTTGGCACCAGGGATGGAGCTGGGGATCCCTTTCTGGTGCCACCACCCACCCTGGGGACCTCATTTTGAGCACCAGAAGCTGGGGAACCCTCTGTAGATGCCACCACTTGCCCAGGGACACCAGTTGGGCACTAGGGATGGAGTTGGGGAACCCTTCTTGATGCCACCACCCAGACTGGAGACCCCTTGTGGGGCATCAAAAGCTGAGGCACCCTCTGTAGATGCCACCACTTGCCCAGGGACCCCAGTTTGGTGCTAGGGATGGAGCTGGGGAACCCTTCCTGATGCCAGCAGGTACCCTGGAGACCCCTTGTAGGGCACCAGGGGCTGAGGAACCTTCCTTAGCTGCCACCACCCATGCCAGTGACCTCCAGCACCATCCCCTGGGGTCGGAAGGAGCCCTGGGGGTCCTCTACTCACTGCTCCTCAGGCCCAGGCTGATGCAGACCACATTGAGCAGCACAGAGAGCACCAAGGCCACAGCAGCTCCCAGCAGCAGCTTCTCCCTGCCAGGGCAGGCCCAGCTGGCACTGCCTGGCACCACCAGCTGCCTCGGTGCCACCCCTGCCGCCGGCGCTGGCCTCGGCCGCTTGGTCCCTGCTGGCTCTGCCACCTGTTTCTGGCTCGCTGGCACTGCCAGGGGGTCCAGGGGCTCGTAGGGGTTCTCCTCACTGGGGTCACTGCAGGCTGGGCAGGGAGGGACAAGATTGGGATGGGGACATCTCCCTTAGGGCCACCATGGCCATGGGGACAGCCTGGGGAAGGCTTCTCCCCACAGGGACACTTCAGATGGGCACCAGGGCTGAGGAACCCTCTCTGGATGCCATCATCTGCACCAGGGACCCCAGCTGGGCACCAGGGGCTGAGGAACCCTCTCTAGATGCCACCACCTGCCCCAGAGACCCCAAGTGGGCACCAGGGTTGGAGGGGGGAACCCTCCCTGATGCCACCACTCACCCTGGGGACCCCTCTGGATGCCACCACCCACCCTGGGGACCCCTTTTGGAGCACCACAATCTGAGGAACCCTCCCTAGATGCCACCACCTGCCCCAGAGACCCCAACTGGGCACCAGGGGTGGAAGGGAGGAACCCTCCCTGATGCCACCACCCACCCTGGGGACCCCTTTTGGAGCACCACGATCTGAGGAACCGTCTCTAGATGCCACCACCTGCCCCAGAGACCCCAAGTGGGCACCAGGGGTGGAGCTGGGGGAACCCTCTTTAGATGCCACCACCACACTGCTGCCCCTCCCTCAGTGCCCACCAGTGGCACAACCTCCATTCCAGTGCCCACCACCCATCCTGCAGCCCCCAGGTGACAAAGACAAGGAAGGTCCCCAAAACTTGGAGACCTCCATGGGGACATTTGGGGACCTCCATGGGGACCTCCCACCCCAGCAACCTTGGGTGCTCCTCACCTTCTCCCCCAGGTGCCAGTGCCCACATCTGTTCCTGCCCACCAGGGCTGGGCTCCAGGTTGCCATACATTGTCCCCAGGCCACCACGGGAGTGTCCCCAGCTGGTGCTGTCCCCTCAGATAAGGGCAGCAGGAAGTGGGTGACAAAAGGGGGAGAGGGGGAGGGGACCCAAAGAGGGCACCCAAGGTCACCTCCCTGCCCCTCAGAAGTTGGTGGCACCTCCTCAGGGAAGGTCTTCAAGTAGGTGGTGGCAAAGGTCCTGGTGGCCCCATGGCAGTGTCTGAGGTGGCCCCATGGTACTGCCCAGGGTGTCCCCATGCCCAGCCTGTCCCTGTCACCAGGGTGCCCCATGGCAGTGCCCATTGTGTCCCCATGCCCAGGCTGTCCCCATGGCAGTGCCCATTATGTCCTTGTCACCAAGCTGTCCCCATGGCACTGTCCAGGGTGTTCCCATGCCCAGGCTGTCACCAGGGTGTTCCCATGGCAGTGCCAAAGATGTTCCCATGCCCAGGGTGTCCCCATGCCCAGCCTGTCATCTGGGTGCCCCCATGGCAGTGCCCAGGCTGTCCCCATGGCAGTGTCTGAGGTGTCCCCATGGCACTGTCCAGGCTGTCCCCATGCCCAGCCTGTCCCCATGGCAGCGCCCATTGTGTCTTTGGCACCAAGCTGTCCCCACGGCAGTGCCCAGGGTGTCTCCATGCCCAGGCAGTGTCTGAGGTGGCCCCATGGTACTGCCCAGGGTGTCCCCATGCCCAGCCTGTCCCTGTCACCAGGGTGCCCCCACGGCAGTGCCCAGGGTGTCTCCATGTCCCCATGGCAGTGTCTGAGGTGGCCCCATGGTACTGCCCAGGGTGTCCCCATGCCCAGCCTGTCCCTGTCACCAGGGTGCCCCCATGGCAGTGCCCATTGTGTCCCCATGCCCAGGCTGTCCCCATGGCAGTGCCCATTATGTCCTTGTCACCAGGCTGGCCCCATGGCAGTGCCAAAGGTGTTCCCATGCCCAGGCTGTCCCCATAGCACTGCCCATTATGTCCTTGTCACCAGGCTGGCCCCATGGCACAGCCAAAGGTGCTCCCATGTCCAGGGAGTCCCCATGCCCAGCCTGTCACCAGGGTGCCCCCATGGCAGTGCCCAGGGTGTCTCCATGCCCAGGCTGTCCCCCTGGCAGTGCCCATTGTGTCCTTGTCACCAGGCTGTCCCCATGGCAGTGCCCAGGATGTCCCCATGCCCAGGTTGTCCTCATGGCAGTACCAAGGGTGTCCCCATGCCCAGCCTGTCACCAGGGTGCTCCCATGGCAGTGTCAAAGGTGTCCCCATGCCCAGGCTGTCCCCATGGCAGTGCTCATTGTGTCCTTGTCACCAGGCTGTCCCCATGGCAGTGCCAAGGGTGTCCCCATGCCCAGCCTGTCCCTGTCCCCAGGGTGCCCCCCTGGCAGTGCCCAGGGTGTCTCCATGCCTGTACTGTCCCTGTCCCTGTCCCCAGCCTGTCCCCCCCGCGGGGGTGGCACAGGAAGTGCTGCAGCTATCAGCACCCAACAGCCCTGACCAGACTGGGGCCCTGCTGGGGATACTGGGATGGGACTGGGGGGTACTAGGAATGGAGGGCAGGGACTGGGGGATACTGGGAATGGGAGTGGGGAGCAGCCTGAGGCTGTGCCCTTCCCCCGTGCTCCCAGCACCCCCAGTACAGAGGCTGATCAATAACTCATTAATGGCTCATCAAGAACTGATCAATAACTGATCAATGACTCATCAAGAACTGATCATCAGTAACTGATCAATGCCTCATCAAGACCTGATCAATGACTCATCACCGACTCAGTATTTAACTCATTAATAAATTAATAACTCATTAATAAAATCTTAGGACCATGTACAGCAGTTGCCCCTCCCCCACCCCCAGGGGACCTGCTGGGGTGGGCTTGGGGGGAGGGGGAGATGGGGGGGGAGGGGCTCAGGATCAGTGCAAAGTGCAGGAGTTAAGGGGGGGGAGGGGAACCCCCAGTGTGGGGACAGCCCTGAGGCCACCTCCAGTGTGGGGACAGTCCTGAGGTCACCTCCAGTCTGGGGACAGCCCTGAGGTCACCTCCAGTGTGGGGACAACCCTGAGGTCACCTCCAGTCTGGGGACAGTCCTGAGGCCACCTCCAGTGTGGGGACAACCCTGAGGCCACCTCCAGCCTGGGGACAGCCCCAAGGTCACCTCCCGTGTGGGGACAACCCCAGCAGCAAGGGGACAGTGGCAGGAGGTGGGGGGGTGGGGGGGGTTAGCCAAGGGGACCCCCCCCAGGGGAGGAGGAGGAGGCCTGGGGGGTGGCAGCAGTGCAGCGGTGCCGAAGGAGCTGCTCCTCTTCCTCCTGGGGACAAAGGGACAGGTTAGGGACATTGGGGTGCTGGGAGGGGCCAAGGACACAGGGGTGACACTGGGGTGGGGACATGGGGCAGGACCCAAGGGCTCCAGGCTGTCCCCAAGGCCACTGGAGGTATGCTGGGGACATGGAGAGGGACCCAGGTTGTCCCCAGGGCCAAGAGGGAGATGGAGAGCACAGTGGGGGACAGCAGGATGGGGACATGGCAGGTGAGGTTCTGGGGGTCCCCAAGGCCAAGAGGAGACGAGGACATGGTGAGGACACTGGGATGGGGACATGGAGGATCTCCATGCCTGGGGTCAGGACACCCCCAAGAGCCCCCAGACCCTCCACTCACAGCCTCCAGGGGTCCACCACTTGGCCACTCTCCAGGGGTCTCCTCCTCGCCCCGCGCTGGCTCAGGGCCTTCGTCCTCATACTCAGTGAGGTAGTCAGACTCCTCTGGGGGCACAAGGACCAGGCTGGGGGCCAAGGACCTCTGGAGGTCATCTGCACCAGCTGGAGCCAGCAGGGAGGGTGCCCGGGAGCCCAGTGGGCAGCTGGCACTGGAAGCTCTCCACAGCAGGAGACTCCACAACCTCTCTGGGCAGCTGCTCCAGGCCTGGAAGCCTCCAAGCCAACCAGGTGCTGCTGAGGGCAGCTCCTGCCTCCCACTTGGTGCCCCTGGGCCTGGTGCTGGGCACCACTGAGCAGAGCCCAGCCCCAGCCTCATGCCCCCAAGCCTTCAGCTCTTGCCCCCATGCAGAAGATGCCCTCTGGGGCTGCTCTCCTGCAGGCTCCCCAGCAGCACCCAGAGAGGTGCCCTCAGCATCTCCTCCCCTCTGCTGGACTCTCTGCAGCAGCTCCTGGGCTCTGCCACTGGGGAGCCCACAGCTGGCCCCAGCTGTGCAGCTGTGGCCTGGCTGGGGCAGAGCAGAGGGGCAGGAGCAGCTCCCTCTGGACCCCATCCCATGAACCTTCTGATCCCATGGACCATCTCCTCCCATGGACCTTCTGATCCCATCCCGTGGAGCTTCTCCTCCCATGGCCCTCCTGACCCTATGGCACTTCTGATCTCATCCCATGGCTCTGCTGGTGCCATATCCCCTCTGATCCATATTCCTCCTGATCCATATCCCTCCCCCTCCTGATCCCTATCCCTCCTGATCCCTATCCCTCCTGATCCCACATCTCTCCTGCTCCCTCTCCCTCCTGATCCCACATCTCTCCTGCTCCGTATCCCTCCTGCTCCCACATCCCTCCTGCTCCCTATCTCTCCTTCTCCATATCCCTCCTGCTCCCTATCCCTCCTGCTCCCATATCCTTCCTGCTCCATATCCCTCCTTCTACCATATCCCTCCTGCTCCCTCCCCATGTCCCTGCCGGTGCAGGTCCCTGCCGGTGCCAGGTGCTGCCAGGCGCTCACCGTCGGCGTAGGCCTCAGCCAGGCAGGGCTTGGCTGGCTCGATGCGGGACACAACCTCGGCCAGGTCGGTGAAGCCTGCGCTGGGGCACGTCAGAACCTGGGGGACAGGAGATGGAGCAGAGGAAGGTCAGGAGATGGAGCAGGGACACAGGAGATGGAGCAGGGACACAGGAGATGGAGCAGGGGAAGGTCAGGAGATGGAGCAGGGACACAGGAGATGGAGCAGGGGAAGGTCAGGAGATGGAGCAAGGTGGGATAGAGAGGGACCAAGGGGACAGGAGATGGACGAGAGGACAGGAGATGGAGCAGGGGAACATCAGGAGATGGAGCAGGGGGACAGGAGATGGAGCAGGGGAAGATCAGGAGATGGAGCAGGGGAAGATCAGGAGATGGAGCAGGGGAAGATCAGGAGATGGAGCAGGGGCACAGGAGAGGTACCAAGGGGACAGGAGATGGAGCAAGAGGACAGGAGATGGAGCAGGGGAAGGACGGGAGATGGAGCAGGGGAAGGACGGGAGATGGAGCAGGGGAAGGACGGGAGAGGGACCGAGGGGACGGGAGATGGAGCAAGGGGACGGGAGATGGAGCAAGGGGAGGGGAGATGGAGCAAGGGGAGGGGAGATGGAGCAAGGGGAGGGGAGATGGAGCAAGGGGTCAAGAAATGGACCAAGGGAACAGGAGATGGTCAAGGGGCCAGGAGATGGCCTGAGGAGGACAGGAGATGACCCAAAAGCTCAGGAGGTGGCCCAAGGTGGGCCAGGAGATGACCCAAGATGGGCCAGGAGATGACCCAAGATGGGACAGGAGATGACCCAAGGTGGGCCAGGAGATGACCCAAGGTGGGCCAGGACGGCACAAGGGAGGCACCCAGGACCCCATAGGAGGCCAGGCCCAAGGTTGCCCACCCTTGGGTGGCCCAGGGTTGGTCCCCAGGAGGCCACCCCCCGGGCACTCACGTCCTTGCGCTTGCTGGCATAGAAGTCTGCGGAGCGCTGGTCCTGCACCATCTGCTCGATGATGTCCCCTCGGCTCCAGCCCTCGAAGATCATCTTCCCATGCTCATAGCCCACGTCCTGCAGGAGACCTCCTCCATGAGTCCCCAGACAAGCCCCTGGGGACACTCCCAGTGACAACCTGGGCACCCAACTGGTGGCTGGGATGTCGCAGCTGGGGGCCCAGGACATCCTGCTCACGGTTACGTGGCTGGAGGACCTCAACCCATGGCTGGAGAACCTCAACCCATGTCTTGAGGGACACCACTGATGGCCAGGACACCACAACCAATGCTCAGAACATCTCAAAAACCTCAGCCCATGGCTTGAGGAACACCACTGACAGTCAGGACACCACAATCAGTGGTCAGAACATCTCAGTAATGGCTGGAGAACCTCAACCCATGACTGGAGAACGTCAATTCATGACTGGAGAACCTCACCTCAAGACTGGAGAACCTCAGCCCATGGCTTGAGGGACACCATTGATGGCCAGGACACCACAATTCATGGCCAGGACACCTCAGTAACAGCTGGAAAACCTCAACCCATGGCTGGAGAACTGTAACCCGTGGCTGAAGAACTTTGACCCATGGCTGGAGAACCTCACCCCATGTCTTGAGGGACGCCACTGATGGCCAGGACACCACAACCAATGCTCAGAACATCTCAAGAACCTCAACCCATGTCTTGAGGGACACCACTGATGGCCAGGACACCACGACCAAGGCTGGGAACATCTCAAGAACCTCTGGGCATAGTTCCTTGGTGGCTGGAGGCCCTGGAGGTGGTGGTGGGCTCCAGACTCACGTAGATCTCGTCGAACTTGCGGAAGTCCATGGTCTTGAAGCAGTCGATGGGAGGCCGAAGGTACTCGCAGTAGGAGCTGGACTTGACCACCTCCAGCTGCCGCACGCAGGAGACGTAGGCCAAGCGCGATTGGATCTCCGCCATGTCTGGCACCTGGGCACAGCAGGAGGACCTCAGACCCTCCCTGCCCGGCACCCAGCTGCTCCTCACCCACCTGCCCAGCACCCAGCTTCAACCACCACAGACTGCTGACCCAAGTGGTGACCTAACTGGAGGTCCAATGGTGACCCAAGGAGAGGTCCAAGGGTGACCAAGTGGTGACCTAACTGGTAGTCCCATGGTGACCTAACTGGAGGTCCAGTGGTGACCCAAGGAGAGGTCCAATGGTGACCCAAGGAGAGGTCCAATGGTGACCCAACTGTAACCCAACTGGTGGTCCCATGATGAACTGACTGGTGGCCAAGGCACCCTCCCAATGGCCAGGCCACCCCTCCCAATGACCAAGCCATCCCAAGTGATGGGCACCAGAGCTCACCTTGACCTTTTCAGCCCAAGGGTTGAGCCGGTTCCAGAGCAGCCACCACCCCGAGAGGCTGTCGCCGTAGTTGCAGAGGTCGGTCTCGTCCTGGCTGCCCACGTCGATGGCAATCACCGTCTTGGCGCCCATGCTCCGCGCAATGTCAGCTGCGGGGGTGGAAGAGGAGGAGGTTGGCCTTGGTGGCATCATGGAGCCTTCTGGTCCAAGGTTGTGGAGAGAGGGGGTGGAAGGAGAGCAAGGGAATGGGAGTTGGGTTGGGTTTGGTGGAGGTGAATTGGGTTGGTTTAGGTTGAGTTGGGTTGAGTTGGGTAGGGCTGAGGTGGGTTGGGTTGAGTTTGATTGGATTGGGTTGAGTTGGATTGATTTGGGTTGGGTTGAGTTCAGTTGAGTTGGGTTAAGTTCAGTTGAGTTGGGTTGAATTGAGTTGAGTTGGTTTGGGTTGAGATGGGTTGATTTGAGTTGGGTTGGGTGGAGTTTGGCTGAGTTGGGTTGGGTTGAGTTGAGTTTGGCTGAATTGGGTTGGGTTGAGTTGAGTTGGGTTGAGTTTGGCTGAGTTAGGTTGGGTTGAGTTTGGTTGGGTTGGGTTGAGTTTAGCTGAGTTGGGTTGGGTTTATTTGAATAAGGTGACGAGTTAGGTTGGGTTGAGTAGGGTTGGGTTGAGTTGGGTTGTTGGGTTGTGTTGAACTGGAGGAGGATGGAGACCACCCAGGAGGACATCTGGTGTTGAGGTGTTGAGTTGGGTTGAGATGAAGGAGGATGGAGATCCTCCAGGACAACATCTGGTGTTGAGGCATTGGGTTGGGTTGGGTTGGGTTGAGTTGAGCTGGGCTGGGCTGGGAGATTGTTCCCCAGCTGAAGGATAAAGCCATGGTGGAGCTCACGGTGGGACAAGCAGTGTCCCATGGGTGTCAGACTTGGGGCAGGAGGTCCCCAGGAGGACATGATGGTGAGAAGCAACCTGAGGAACAACCTGGGGCATGTGGTGAGGCAAGGAGGGCACAGGCAAGGCCATGGTGGGATGAGGAGAGAGGAGATAACCCAGGAGGACACCTGGTGGTGAGGACACCAGAAGAGGTAGCTGGAGATGGCCTGCACATGGAGGTGCTCTTGGTGTTGAGGAGGACATCAAGAGATGATGATGGACATGGAGGAAGATGGAGATGCTTCAGGAGGACATCTGGTGGTGAGGACATCAAGAGATGATGTGAGGTGGATGGAGATGGCTTCCACATGGAGGTGCCCCAGGAAGCCACCCAGTGCCAGGTCCACCAGAAGATGGCATAAGACAGGGAGGCCACCTGGTCTTGAAGACACCGAGAGCTTGCTACAAGCCCAGTGGAGGTGTCCTGGAGGTGAAGGAGGATGGAGAGGTCCAGGATGGACAACTGGAGCTGAGAACATCCAGAGAAGATGAGGGACCAAGATCATGATCAAGGTGGTTTGGATATGATGAAGCCCGAAGATGTCCCAGGAGGACACCCAATGGTGAGGACACCAAGAGATGACCCAAGGTGAAGGGAAGCTGAAGAAACATGAAGATGTCCTTGGAAGCCACTTGGTGTGGAGGACACCAAGAGGTGATGTGAGATGAAGAGATCCATCCTGACCATGAAGGAGTCCTTGGAAGCCATGAGGCATGGAGGACACCAAGAGATAATGTGAGATGAAGAGATCTATCCTGACCACGAAGGAGTCCTTGGAAGCCACGAGGCATGGAGGACACCAAGAGACAACCCAAGAGAATGGATCCATCCTGACCATGAAGATGTCCTTGGAAGCAAGGACACCAAGAGATGACCCAAGATGGCTGAAGGTCCCCAAGAGTGAAGCCACCAAGAAGATGCAAACCTCAGCTCCAACATCTCCAACCTTCCCAGACCAAACCTGGCAGTGGCCAAGCAGCCCTCACCCAAACCTCTGCACTGCGTCGGGTGCCACCTTGGTTGGGTGGTGCTGCTGCTGCTGCTGCTGGTGGTGGTCCTTGCTCTTCTCTACTTGCCTGGCAGGTTGTTGATGTAGCCCCCATCCATCAGCAGGTTGCCATCCTTGGGGTCACAGAGTGGTGGGAGGTACCCCGAGAGGGTCATGCTGGCTCGCACGTAGCGCCAGAGCGAGCCTAGGCCGGGCAGGGAGGGGGAGGAACAACGAGGAACCCACCTCAGATGCCACCACCCTGTGGCTCATGACCTACCCCTGGCCCTCACCACGCCTCGGAGCCACCTACAACCCACAGGCACCCAAGGAGCACCCAGGGGCAGTGCAGGAACCCCGGGGGGGCCGAGCTGAGATGATGGCACCTGGGTGGGGTTGGGTGGTGCTTGGTGGTGGTGGTGCTTGGTGGTGGTTTTGTGGTGGCTCCAAGGTGGTGAGATGCTGACCTGGGACATTGTTCACATAGCAGCCGTCCACCAGCCAGTGGACCTGGGTGGGGTTGGGGTTGGGTGGTGCTTGGTGGTGGTGGTTCTTGGTGGTGGTGGTGCTTGGTGGTGGCCCCAAGGTGGTGAGATGCTGACCTGGGACATTGTTGACATAGCAGCCGTCCACCAGCCAGTGGCTGTCCTTGGGGTCGCAGAGGGGAGGCAGGTAGGGAGTGTAGGAGGCACTGGCTCGGACGTAGCGCCAGAGGCTGCCTGCCGGAGGGAGAGGACAGGGTGGTGGGCATGGGGGGCACAGGGGATGCCATGGGAGGGGATATGGGCATGGGGGGACAGGAGATGGTCATGGGACAGGATATGGGCATGGGCATGGTGGTACAGGAGATGATCATGGGAGAGGATATAAGCATGGACATGGGGGCACAGGAGATGCCATGGGAGAGAATATGGCCATGGGCATAGTGCTACAGAAGATGATCATGGGAGAAGGTATTGGCATGGGCATGGTGGGACAGGAGATGCAATGGGAGAAGATATTGGCATGGGCATGGAGGGCACAGGAGATGATCATGGGAGAGGATATGGGCATGGGCATGGTGGCACAGGAGATGCCATGGGAGAGGATATTGGCATGGGCATGGTGGCACAGGAGATGATCATGGGAGAGGACATTGGCATGGGTATGGTGGCACAGGAGATGCCATGGGAGAGGATATTGGCATGGGGGTGGGGGGACAGGAGATGATCATGGGAGAGGATATTGGCTTGGGGGTGGGGGGACAGGAGATGCCATGGGAGAGGATATGGGCATGGTGGCACAGGAGATGCCATGGGAGAGGATATTGGCATGGGGGCGGGGGGACAGGACATGATCATGGGAGAGGATATTGGCATGGGGGTGGGGGGACAGGAGATGATCATGGGAGAGGATATGGCCATGGGCATGGGGGTGGGGGGACAGGAGATGGACATGGAAGGATACGGATGTAAGGGTGGTGGAACAGGATATGGTCATGGGAGAGGATATGGCCATGGACAAGGGAGGACAGGAGATGGCCAAGGTCAAGGATATTGGCATGAGCATGGGGGTGGTGGACAGGAGACGGCCAAGGAAGAGGATATGGGCATGGGATGATGGGACAGGGTCATGGAAAAAGACATTGTCGTGGCCAAGGTCATGGAAGAAGACATTGTCATGGCCAAGGTCATGACCATGGTTGTGGCGAGATGGGACAGGCCCAAGGAGGATGATACAGTCAAGGACATGGTGGGACAGGAGATGGTCATGGTGGGACAAGACACAGTCATGGTCACGGTCATGGGAAGAGGGAATAGGCCAAAGGGAGAGGACATGGTCATGGTCAGCCAGGAGACAGTCATGGTCATGGTGGGCCAGAACAGGCCCAAGCACCCAGTAGGAGGTGCCCAAGGACACTGGCACCACCTTGGTGAGATATTTGAAGGCCCCAAGAGCAACGGAAAGCATCTTGGCCAGGTTGGGATGGAGAAGGAGGGAGAGGCAGAAGGTCCTCTCCTGGTGGGTTAGGGTTGGTCAGCAGGGGTTAGTCTGTGTTAGAGGCCAGAGGAGAAGACAAAGCTGCTGAGGAGCCACCACAGCCTGCACCCCATGGACAGCTCCAATGTCCCAGGTGAGCTCTGCAATCAGCCAAGGAGAAGGGGCAGCCACTGCTAAGGCCCCACCACCAGGATGGTCCCACCTCCAGGATGGTCCCACCACCAGGATGGTCCCACCTCCAGGATGGTCCCACCTCCAGGATGGTCCCACCACCAGGATGGTCCCACCACCAGGATGGTCCCACCACCAGGATGGTCCCACCAGGATGGTGCCACCAGGATGGTCCCACCACCACCATCACATCACCTCCACCACCTCATCCCCACCACCACATCTCCTCCACTATGATGGTGTCACCACCCCCCCCCCACCAGCACCACCAGGTCATCCCCACCACCACCACCAAGCTCTCTTCCACCACCACCACCACCAAACCCTCTCCACCACCACCACCACCTCCTCTCCACCCCCCCTCCAAGTCCTCTCCACCCCCAGGTCCCCATGCCAAGTGTGGGTTACTGTGGTTAGTGGTCAGCAGATGCTAGAGGCCATGCATGCCCCAAGCCCACCAAGGAGACCCTCCCCAGACCCCCATGGAGACCTCACCCTGCTGTGGTCACCAGCCCCACGCAGCTCTGGGAAGCCACCACCGCCTGGGCTCACCACCAAGCCCTTCCTCACCATGCCAGGATGAGTTGTCCCCATGGTCAACCTCCTCCCATGGGGCAGTGGCCACCATTTTGGGGTTGTGGTGAGGAAGGTCCCCCCAGGGTGGGAGGTGGTGGCACCAGAGAGGTTCTTCAAGAAGCTCTTACCGTCGGTGTGGACCCTCATGGCTGAGGCTGTGATGTCAGTCGTGACGTTGAAGTAGGGCAACCAAAGGTCCTGCAGGGACACAAGATGTGGGCAGGTGGCACCAGGGGGCTCCTGGGGGGGGGAGGGAGCAGCTGGTGGGACCTGGGGGAAGGTCATGGGGGGGGTCCATGGTGCCCACCTCGATCTGCTTGTCCTGGAAGACCTTATTGATGCTGGTGTTGAAGGCAGAGCCGGAGAACATGGAGGTGATCGGGTAGGTGAAGTCCAGAACTGTCTTAAACACTGAGTTCATGGACTGGGGGAGGAGGAGGAGGGGGAGGAAGAGGAGGAGGAGGAGAAGGAGGAGGAGAAGGAGGAGGAGACGGAGGAGGAGGAGAAGGAGGAGGAGGAGAAGGAGGAGAGGAGAAGGAGGATAGGAGAAGGAGGAGAGGAGAAGGAGGAGAGGATAAGGAGGAGGAGAAGGAGGAGAGGAGAAGGTGGAGGAGGAGAAGGAGGAGGAGGAGGAGAAGGAGGAGGAGGAGAAGGAAGAGGAGAAGGAAGAGGAGAAGGAAGAGGAGAAGGAAGAGGAGAAGGAAGAGGAGAAGGAAGGAGGAAAAGGAAAGAGGAAAGGAAGGAGGAAAGGAAGGAGGAAAGGAAGAGAAAGGAAGGAGGAAAGGAAGGAGGAAGGGAAGGAGGAAGGAAGGAGGAAGGAAGGAGGAAAGGAAGGAGGAAAGGAAGGAGGAAGAGGAAGGAGGAAGGGAAGGAGGAAGAGGAAAGGAGGAAGGGAAGGAGGAAGAGGAAGGAGGAAGAGGAAGGAGGAAGAGAAGGAGGAAGAGGAAGGGAGAGAAGAGAAGGAGGAAGAGAAGGAGGAAGAGACCGGAGGACGAGAAGGACGCGAGACGAGGCACAGGCGAGGCAGTCGCACGTGCATCGGAGGCCGCGCTAGGCCGCGGCCTGCGTCGCCGCGGCCGGCTGTGCCTCGCCTCGTCCTCCGGTCTTCCGCCGTCGGCCGCGGCGGCCTCTGCCGGCAGCCTCTGCCGTCCGCTCGTGCCGCCCTGCTGCCTCTCCTCTCCTCGCCGGCGGCCCCTGCCTTCTTCCGCCGCTCCCTCTGCCCGCCCGCCTGCCGCGGCCGCCTTCTTCGCTCCGCGTGCCGCTCGCCGTCTCGTCCTTCGCTTCCGCTCTCCTGTCGCTGTCCTCGCGGCCGCGCTCGCGCCTTCTCGCCTCGCTGCCGTCGCTTCCTCGCGCCTTCCTGCCTGCCCGCTTCCCGCGCCCTGAGCCGTCCGACCCGCGCGCGCGCCCACGCCCGCCGCAGCATCAGCATGCATGCCGCAGCTCTCAGAGCCCCTCGAGCAGGCTGCCCATGGGCAGGCCAAAGCTTGGTGTCCTCCCAGCTGGGCAGGGCAAGGCTGGAGGCTGCTGCTCAGCCTCGGGTGGTGCCCACAGGCCCCACTTTGGCCCTCTCCTGTGCCCCACCTGTGCCCCCCCCATGCCCCACCTTAGCCCCCTCCCTTGCCCCACCTCTATGCCCTCCTTTGCCCCACCTTCGCCCCCCCTTGCCCCACCTGTGCCCCCTCCCTTGCCCCACCTCTATGCCCTCCCTTGCTCCACCTTAGCCCCCTCCCTTGTCCCACCTGTGCCCCCTCCTTTATCCCACCTGTGTCCCCTCCTTTGCCCCACCTCAGCCCCCTCCCTTGCCCCACCTCAGCCCCCTCCCTTGCCCCACCTGTGCCCCCTCCCTTGCCCCTCCTGTGCCCCCCCCATGCCCCACCTGTGCCCCCTCGTGCCCCACCTTGGCCCACTCCCGTGCCCGCTGCTTGGTGCGCACGGCGCTGCGCTCCTCGGCGTACAGGGCGCCGATGAAGGCCCCGATGGAGGTGCCCCCGACCATGTCGATGGGGATCCCGAACTCCTCCATGGCCTTGATCACCCCAATGTGGGAGCAGCCTCTGCAGGAAGGTCACCACAGAGCCGTGGAGAACACGGGGGGACCTTGGACCCCACCACCACCACCATCCTCCCTGACGAGAAGGTGCCAGGCAGGACCCACCTGGCTCCACCACCTCCCAGCACCAAGGCAATGGTGTTGCCGGTCAGGCCCCGGGCCAGGCGTGAGAAGTCGCTGTGCCGGTCGGCAGCCTTCTCGAAGACCTTCTCATACACCTCCCACTGGTGGAGCAGAGGGACCAAGGGGATGAGGATGAGGGTGGTGGTGGTGGTCACCATAACGTCCTCAGCATTGCAGCAGCATCACGACAGTCCCACCACTAAGATGCTTCCACCACCACCACCACCACAGTCCCACCATCACCATCACAGTCCCACCACCACCACCATCACAGTCCCACCACCACCACCATCACAGTCCCACCACCACCACCATCACAGTCCCACCACCACCACCATCACAGTCCCACCACCACCACCATGGTACCACCACCACCACCATCACAGTCCCACCACCACCACCATCACAGTCCCACCACCACCACCATCACAGTCCCACCACCACCACCATGGTACCACCACCACCGTGGTCCCAACACCACCACCATGGTCCCATCACCACCAGTACAATGGTGGTACCACCACCACCACGGTCCCACCACCACCACCATGGTCCCAACACCACCACCATAGTCCCACCACCACCACCATGGTCCCACCACCACCAGCACAATGGTGGTCCCACCACCACAGTCCCACCACCACCACAATGGTCACACCACTGCCATTGCAATGGTTTCACCATCACAATGGTTCCACCACCACAGTGGTCCCACTACCACCATCATGGTTCCACCACCACAGTCCCACCGCCATCACAACAGTCCCACCATCACCATGGTCCCACCACCACCATCACATCATCACCAGCAGGTCATCCCCGCCACCAGCTCATCTCTACTGCGACCACGGTGACATCCCCACCAGCAGGTTGTCCTTGCCACCACATTGTCTCCACCACCATCGTAGCATCATCTCCACCACCACCACACTTTCCCCACCACCAGGTCCCCACACCATGCCCATGGCTTGCTGCTGTTCCTGGGCTCACCTCCACCCCAAACCCACCAAGGCCACAGAGCACATCCAAGACCTCCATAAGACCTCACCCTGGTGAGGTCTCACCAAGCTCCCAGAGCTCTGAGGAGCCACCACTGCCTCAAGCTCACCAGGAAGACCTCCAAGCCCTGACCATGAGGTGGTGGTGGTGATGATGATGGTGATTATGGTGATGACGATGACGATGGTGATGGCACAATGATAGTAGTAGTAGTGATGATGATGATGGTGATGATGGTGGTACTGATGATGATGATAATGGTGATGATGATGATGATGATGGTGGTGATGGTGATGATTATGATGACCACGATGTTGATGACAACGCTGGTGACCATGACGGTGGCGATGCTGCTGCTGGCGGTGGTGGTGCCGCAGGCAGCCCCCCGTCACGTACCAGCTTGGCAGGGCTGCGCTGGGAGAAGACCCTCCTGGGGCAGCGCAGGTGGCGGTGCCCTGAGCACCAGCTGCGCATATTCAGCCACTCCACGGTGCGGGCGGGGCCGGGGCCGTCCTCCCGGTGCAGCAGCACCAACTGCTTCAGCGCCCGCACCGCGGCGCTCTCCAGCATCTGCTCCAGCTGGCCGCAGCCCTCGGCAGCGTCAGCAGCAGCCTGCCGCTGCTGGAGTCCCACCACCACCTTCCCCCCCGCCCCACCGACACTGCCACCGGCACCTCCCCCGCCCCACCGGCACCTTCCCCCCGCCCCACCGCCATCTCCTCCCCTACCCCACCACCACCACCACCTTCCCCCCGCCCCACCGGCACCTCCCCGGCCCCACCGACACCGGCACCTTCCCCTCACCCCAGCGGCACCTCCCCGGCCCCACCGGCATCTCCTTCCCCACCTCACCGGCACTACTAAGACTAAACCTAAGCCAAAACCTAAGCCTAAACCTAAACCTAACCCCAACCTACCACCACCTCCTCCCCTGCCTCACCGGCACTAACCCTAAGCCTAAACCTAAGCCTAAACTAAAATCTAAGCCTAAACCTAAACCTAACTCCACCCCACCATCACCTCCTCCCCCGCCCCACTGGCACTAAATCTAACCCTAACCCAAAACCTAAGCCTAAATCTAACCCTAACCCCACCCCACCCCCACAGCTGGCCCCTTTCCCCGCCCCGGGCTCCCACCTCTGTCGTACCCCCCCAGGAGTTAGGCTAGCTGCACGCTTAGCTCCTCCTGCCCCTTGCTCCCCTGCCTGACCCCCCCCCCCACCCCCCCGGGCCCGCCTCACATGCCACAACCCAAACCCCAGACACCCGTCGGCACGCGCCCCCGCCCCCGCGGGCCCCCCCCCCCATAACACACCCCCCGAACTCTAACTCTCCCCCTGCCCCTCCACATACTAAGGCTAACGCCCGGCCCGCCCCCGAGCCGCCATCCGCCCCCCCCCCCTCCCCAAACCCCTTCCCGATCCCACCCAAACCCAAGCGGGATCCTCAGCCCACACCCCAAATGCGCAACCCCCCGCCCTCCCACCCCCGCGACCCCCCTCACAACCCCCCGCGACCAACCTCCGGTCGGCCCCCCACCCCGCCAACAACCCGCGGCCAACCCCCCCCGTGCGGCCCCCTCCTTTCCTTCCCCCCCCCCCCCCCGGCGGGCCACCCCCCCCCTGCCCCACCCCCTCCACAACCTGCCCCCCCCGCCCTCACACCCCCCGAAAAAGTGGAGAGCCCCGCCCCCCCGCTGGCCCCCAGCCCGCTCCAAGCTGCTACAACACCCTGCCCCCGCGGGAATCCACCCCCCGGCCGAACCCCCCCGACCCAAGCGGGCTGCCCCCCCGGGAACCCCGCCCCTCACACCCATCCCAATCGAAGCCGCCCCCACATGCCGGGACCCAGTTCCCCTCCCCGCGGCCCCCTCACCTCTCCCCTGCCCTAGCCCTCCTCTGCCTGGCCACATTACCCGCCTTCTTTCCCGCCGACCCATAATCGGACACACATGACACGAACCATCAGCACCACCCCTTTACTCCAATTTTTTTCCTTCCAGTTCCGAGTCACACCCATACCGCTGGTATCCTCATTCTCCCTTTTCTCTCCCCCTCCTCTCCTCCCTTTTTATACCCTTTCCTCTTTTCTCCCTTTTTCCACCTCCTAGGCCACTGCCCCGTCAACTCCCCTGCCGTGGCCCTCTAGACTTCTCCCTTTTTCTGCCCCGCCCCCTTTGGGTGTCTTTTCATCCTTCTCCTCTATCTTTCTTCCCTTCCGTCGCTCTGCTCTTCTCTCCTGTTCTGGCCCCGCGGAGGTCCCGTGCGGGCCCCCCCCCCCCATGGCCCTACCCGCCCCCGCCTTCCCCATCACCGCGGGGGCCGCCCCCCCCCCCTCCTCCCCGCCCCGGGAGCGGCCGGCGCCCTTTTCCCCCTCCTTCTCTCGCCCCTCCGCGGCCTAGTGGCACCCCGCCAATTTTCTCACCCCCCGCGGCCCCCCCACACCCCTTCTCCTACTTTCTGTCTTTCCCACTCCCCACGCCCTGCCCCGCCCGCCTCACCTCCGCCGACCCTCCCTAACCCCCTTTCCTCCTCGATTCTCTTAGCCTGACTTACCCCCCAGCCCTCCAGACCCCCATACCCCCCCCGATCGTACTGCCTCCTTACCCCCGGCCTGTCCCCCTCCTTGCGGCCCCTAGCGGCCCCTTGCGGCGCTCCATCCCCCGCAGCGGCCCCTTCCTTCCCTCTCCTTAATCTCTCCTCTTTATTCCTTTTCCCCTGTCCTTCTCTCTTTTTCTTTCCTCTCACTCCCTTTTCTCTCTCTACCTATTTCCCGCAACCTCCATCCTCCTCCTCCCTGCATTTAGGCCGTTCTTGTTGCAGCTCCCCCCCCCTGCCCCTCCCCTTACCCCGCCCAGCGGCCACCCTCCTCCCCTGGCCCATTCCCGGTTCTTCCTCTCTATCACTCCTCCTATGGGCCTTCCTGGTTACTTCCTCGGTTACCCCCCCACCCCTATCCGCGGCCTCGGGGGGCGGCACAGCTAAGCTCTCTACTGGCTACGTCCCACCCCCAGCACACCACAACCCCGCGGCTGGTGCCAGCTCTCTCCCCTGCCCCCAGCCAGCCCACCCTCCCCCACCCCGCGCGGCCCACCCCCGCGGGCCTCCGGCTCCTCTATCCCCTGCCCACCGCGGGGCCCCCTCCCTCCCCCTGCCTCCACGCCTACCCCCAGTCCTCACCGCCTCCCCTCCGGACCCATCCTCCCCTGCCGCACACGACCAGCCTCAATTTCCCCCACAGGCCCCGTCCTCACCTGCCCCACGCGGGCTCCTGGTCCACCCAAAGCCACGGCAATCCCCCACACGATCAATGCAGTCAGATACAGCCAGCCTGACAGTAAGAGCCTGCCGGATGCAGCGCAAGGGGGTCTCCAGGGGGTTGAGGGTGTGGTCGGTCTGTAGAGGACGATGCCGGTGGATGTCCCCTGCTGGGAAACCCCATGCTCTTAAGCTTTATGGGCCAACCCACCAAACCACCAACCTATCTCCCAGGAACAGACCATGTTCGCGATACTACCTACGTTTTCGGATGCTGGGGGGGGCACGTACAGAAGGATGTCACAACACTCAAACCTACCATAAGAAAAGCGATCTCACACAAACCAAACCACCAAACCTCCAACTCAAAACCTGCACCTACCCCAAAAAGACAACACTTGATGCCAAAGCGCATATACCACGTACCCAATAATCAAAAGAAAAATACACCCCCAAAATCCCACACACCCTACCCCCCTGCTGCGCCTTATAAGTTATATTTCGTCCTAGACCTATGCCCGTTCCCCCGGCGGCGCTGCTGGGGGAAGGACCTCCCAGAGAGGCTCGTTCCCCCTCCCTCCCTCGGGGGTGCGGGGGGCGTTAACCCCTCGTCCAGAGCGGAAAACGAGAGAAGATACAACCCGAAGGCCATAGACACAAGGGCAGCCCCCGCCCTTTACCATTGCTCAATGTTGTCCTGACCGAGGTGAATACCCACCGGCGCGGATGATGTCACTGGTGAGGTGCAGGGTGGGGCCTGCAGGCGTGAGGAGGGGGTCACCAGCGTGGGGTGGGCTTGTGGTGGCCACCATGGTCATCCCCATGGCCTGGTCACCACCATGCCCTGGTCACTACCACGCCCTGGTCACCACCATGATCTGGTCACCACTATGCCCTGGTCACCACCATGCTCTGGTCACCACCATACTGTGGTCACCATCATGGCCTGGTCGCCACCACACTCTGGTCACCACCATACTGTGGTCAACACCACACTCTGGTCACCACCATGCCCTAGTCACCACCATGCCCTAGTCACCACCACACTCTGGTGACCACCATGTTCTGGTCACCACCATGTTCTGGTCACCACCACGCTCTGGTCACCACCACGCTCTGGTCACCACCATGCCCTGCTCACCACCATACTGTGGTCACCATCGTGATCTGGTCACCACCACACTCTGGTGACAACCATGATCTGGTCACCATCATACTGTGGCCATCACCATGCCATGGTCACCACCACACCACAGACCTGGGAACACCACTCCATGGTTGCCACCATGCCATGTGCCCATGGGCACCACCACGCTGGGGTCACCACCCCATGGGCCTGTGGTCAGCACCACCTCAGAACCCTTGATGGGGCTCCAAGCAGGCACCACCACCACACCAGGCCACCAGTGTGCCACAGGTCACCTATATGGCACGGTGGCCACCAGCACACACAAGCAACACCTAGCGTTCCACTCACCAAGCAACCAGCCACCAGCCCAGGCCTCTGGCGCTCATTAAAAACTTTTACTACCCCCTCAACATCCAGTTTCACTCAACTTATCACCGATGGCGTTGAGGTGCAATGCTTATTGAGCTCCAGGGAGAAGGCATCCCATGGGGACATATCGTCCAGACATCACATCCGGCAGCACTGCCGAACAAACCCCACCCAAACCCGACAGCCAACACCGTCGAGAGGGTTTCTGCTTGGCTGGGTTGGTAGGGTTCCGAGA